>NC_068418.1:4527416-4762723 GCF_023724105.1 Carassius gibelio
ATCTGACAGGGAAGCCAAAATGCGCGGGGCGTTCAAGCTCCTCCATTCCTCCGCTCGCCATGACTGCTGAGTGTGACCGCAGACTAAAACCCCTTTAATTCGGATGAGAAAGCTTTTTTTCCAAGTGGCTTTTGCACATAATAATAATACCGCTGCAGAAGCATTTTGCAGCGTTAATTGATCGTTAATTTAAACGACGATGGAGCATGGAAATTATTGAATATTGGCATCCCTAAATACTAATGAGTTGGATGGAAAAATGGTTATTGTCTGCATCAAACCATGCTTCCGAACACATGTGATTCACCGTTCTGGGCAGCTCCAGGACAGCTGTCTCTCCGAGCACGGTGCTGTCTGTGAGCGGCGTAGTAACGTCAGAGACAGTTTACTTTGGTAACGTCACGCTGCAGTGTTTGTAAGAGCTGACAACTTCTCCACCCCATTTACAGAGTGAAATTCTCTGACTACCTTTATCTCCCAGGGCAGTTGTTGAATCTTCCAAAATATTGTCTTGGGGTGCTTCACATGCAGTGGCAGCAGCAGCACTTTCCACCTCACCAATAACACGGGGCTGCACGCCGACGTGCCTGACTTTAAATCGGCGCTACAAAACACGGATATCGGCCGATGCCAATATATTAAAAAATTACAAATATCGGCCCGATATATATGGCCTGAGCGATATATCGGTCGACCTCTAATATCAACACCATAAAGACAACGGATTTTTAAGATATTTAAAAATGTTAAGTGTTAAATGTAAGATTGCTTTTTGAGAGTGAAAAAAAAGCCTCAAGTCATGACTCACGTCACATTTTATTAGCCCTAATACTTTCTGAAGGCTAAAAGGCCTGTAGTCTAAAGCAAAATGTTTATAAACATTATAAAAACAGTTATTAGTTTCTCTACTATAAAAAAATGTCACTCCAAAACTAATTAAGGTGAAGCTGATGCCTACCTCTCTCATTCGGTACAAATCCAAATGTTTCCACGTACCGTATTTTTCGGACTGTACGTCACCCCTGAGTATAAGTCGCATTAGTCCAAAAATACGTAATGAGGGAAAAAAAAACATACATTAGTCGCACTGGACTATAAGTCTCATTTATTTAGAACCAAGAACCAATAGAAAACATTACCATCTCCAGCCGTGAGAGAGCGCTCTATGTCTTCAGTGTAGACTACAGGAGCACTGAGCAGCATAGAGCGCCCTCTCGCGGCTGTAGACGGTAATGTTTTCCCTTGGTTCATTTCTCTTAGTTCATTTCTCTTGGTTCATGTCAAATTAATTTAGATAAATAAGTCGCACCTGACTATAAGTCACAGGGCCAGACATACTATGAAAAAAAAGTGTGACTTATAGTCCGGAAAATACAGTATTTTATTTTGATAATGAATTATTTTGATGATGTTGTATGGGCGCGCGTAAGGCATCGGCATGATGGTCAACGCTGGTTGGTTATAGCCTACAGAAGCAAGACTTTATTCAAAGCTGTCAAGCTTTTGCCAAATTAACTTTTTTCTTGTTTCATTAATCTGTCAATATGACTTAGTATATATAAATCATATATATATATATATATATATATATATATATATATATATATATTTATATATTTAGTGTATATATATATATATTTAGTGTATATGCCTATATTCCTTTTTATGTAATCCTATAGTTTTTTATAGTTTTTCAGTTTTTCCGTTCACAGAAGCGCTGCAGGTGCGTGTGATCTGTTGAATTCATCTCACACTATCCTCAGATAAACTCTAAGAGCGGCATATGATGTTCACAGCTGAGTGGATGGTTCACTCGCTGGCTTCAGCGTCACATTTGCATATGATGTACCACTGAAATCCGTGATTGGTTGACAGCAAATATTAAATGGAACGATAAAATTTTATTAAACCGGTTAATGGCGATTTCAAATTTTCGAACTTTTCGGAACTGTAAAATTAGATATAATTTCCGTTTCTGGTTTTGTTCCTGTCAAAATTTTGTTCATGTTGGGTTTTTGTTCCTTGAACCGGTTCAGAGCCCTGATTCTAGTGGTCCCCACAGAGTGAGGTTTTTTTGTTAAGGTGACCACTATTTTAGAATGTTTCCATGGCGACGCGTCAACACCATGGCCACAATAA
This sequence comes from Carassius gibelio, assembly GCF_023724105.1. Classification (NCBI taxonomy): domain Eukaryota; kingdom Metazoa; phylum Chordata; class Actinopteri; order Cypriniformes; family Cyprinidae; genus Carassius; species Carassius gibelio. Next base: position 4,529,556 of record NC_068418.1, read on the forward strand.
CACTGTTTGGATCGCTTTTATTTAATTTCTCCTTTATTTAAATATTTACACACTTGCATACCATGACATGAACAATCTGACATTCTGATTCACAATTATGTGAAAAATAAAAATTAAGTAGGAAAACCATCTTAAAAAGGATACTCCACCCCAAAATATATTTTTTTTCACTTACCCCCATGTTTGTCTTTGGAACACAATGTAAAGGAGTCATATGATGCGATTTCAAATATGCCTTTCTCTTTGGAGTGTTACAAGCTCTTGGTGCATGAAGAAGATCTGTAAAGTTGCAAAGACTAAAGTCTCAAATCAAAAGAGATATTATTTATAAAAGTTAAGACCTGTCCACTAGGGTTGGGCCGATAGACAATAGTATCGTGTATCAACGATAGTCAGAGATATCGACGATGGCAGATGTCTCTATTAGGCTCATTCTCCTATTAATGTATTACATTTTAAATAATAATAATAACTATTTTATTTTTATAGGCGGCCTATTATAATTCGGCTATCAAACTGCCCAGCTGTTTCACTGCAGCACCGCGTTTCTCACACACAAACACACACACGCATGAAAGAGGATTAGAGCCTGTAGTCGCTAAAGTTGTAACGCTTTGACTCGTATAACTCGTTAAATCCATGAAATGAAAGAGATAGAAAATGAGGAGTTGTTGTCCCACACATTTAATGGCTGCTATACGGCAACGAGCTCTTCTCATTCAGGAGAGATTAACTCTTTATTGCTGTCCCAAATAAAGACAAAATAACTTACTGATCACTTATAACATGTGGGGATGATGTAGAAGGACTACGTGAGAAACACAATGGATGATAAGTTCGCTATGCAGCCTTGTTATTATTTTCATGCACTCTGCACTATAATGTGATTCATGCAAAATACATAGATTTGGTCGTTACAAAGTCTCCATCCACAAACAGATGTACATCGTCTGCAGATATAAGGTATTTCATCACACTTGAACAAGTAATCTGAACAGCCTGTATATGTGCAGTATTTTAAAGAGTCCTCACTAACTGAGTTTAATGTCACCGTTATGTTAGAGTGCATCTCATTCTTGTTTCTGTGGCAGTGCGTCGGGTTCGTCATGAGGCACACGGTCCCGAGCGCTGCATGACTGATACATCAGTTCAATTCATCTTTACTGGAAGTATATCAACTTGTTTTGAATAGTTTTATTTAACATGTTCGTTTATGTGCAATATCAGTGTTAAACTGTTGGACTCTACAAATGATTTTCACAGTTGACTGATTTTGCAGATCATTTAGACGGATAACTTCTTTGTGGTGATGCAGCAGATTTGTCGCAGGACGCACTATATGACCGTTGCGTCCGACTATATATGAACTAGCTGTTTTATATACAGTATTTTTATATTTAACGTTAGTTTATCAGTACGTTTTAAAGTGTTTTTTTAGATTATTGGTTATTCCATATGCTCTCTCTTGGGCACCTGCGCAGTTTAAAACACCAAATAGTTATGCTATGACAAGAACAGAGAGTCTCTCTCTTGCTCCACCCATGCACGATAATATCGTGTATCGTTGATCTCACGGGCTGGCGATATGAAAAAAAAAAGACCATATCTGACACTACTGTCCACACCCCCCTAACACGGCACCTTTAACCACGCCCCCACATCTCTATGTCACTATGTGTCACTAGGTGTTCTGACTGGGACACTAGGGATATATGCAAATGATCGATACTTTGCAGTGGTCGATAATGTGAACAATAATTGGTTATCGACTAATCTAACGATTATTTTTATTACAATAAATAATTAATGTTCTTTTTTTTAATTAGCTAATGAATCCTTTGTTATAACTTTACAAAAAAATATATAAGTACAACTTCTAATATAATATTTTAATCTTTATTCATTTTCAACCAATGTGGTTGAAGTTTTTACAGTATAAAATAATAAAGAGGCAAAGAAAATTATTTTACTATGGTAAATATGAGTTTATGATAGCGTTTATAATTAAACCACAGTAGCCATAAATTTACAGTTGTCTGAGACGTCATGAAATGTTCTTAAGCATCACAAACCATAAAATGTAGTCAGGGTTCTGCTATGGTTTAGCGTGGTTTCCAGAGATCTGGAGCTGATTCGGGGCAGCTCGGTGGTTTGTGACTGTTGTCTCGCGGTGCGCTGTCTTTTAAGGGGCCGTTCACATATCACGTCTCTTGCGCGCGCAAGTTGGTTATTTCCAATGTAGGCGCGCGATAAGCGCGCTCATAATGGAAGCAACGCGGGTGCAACGCGCTAGTTTTTTCCAGGCGTGTCCGCACCGCATCGAGTTAAAAACATCTCAACTTTTCAGAGTGCCGCAAGCGCAAGAATATCAGACCTGAAGCAGGAAGTTGGTCACCAGATCACACGGTAACCAGTTAAACCGCATGGAGACACTGGAGAGCGCCAGGATGTTGTCCTCTGAGGTGCTCGCGCATCGCAGTTGTGCTGCCATGGTTCACCATATCGGTTTTGCAAAGGGAACAAAGGGCCATTTATTTGGCCTCTGTTTAAAGTATTCCCATACTTTTGATTACAGTGGTCTCTGTTTTTGTGATAGAATGCAACTTTCTCCATTCCCAGTATGCCATTACGCGAGATGTAAACAAACAGTGTGACGTGTCGACGCATTTCACACACGTCGACGTATTTTTGTAGTCGCCGTAATCGATGACGTCGTTGCAGCACTAATCCAGTAGCTATGAGACTGTACATGCACAGGACATAACCAACATCATGGACACACACAGATATAGAATGCATTCACTCATTCATGAGCATCCTGAAGAGTTCAGCAGCAACCTTAAAGGGATAGTTCACCCAAAAATGAAAATTCGGTCATTACTCAACCTTTGGTTTCAAACCCGTAAGACCTAAAGTCTATTACTCTTTCGCTGTCCTCAGCTGGTGAATAGCACAGGGATTGTATTAGGCTTGTTGCTTACTGTTTTAAGGCATGAAAAGCAGAGATGTGTTTGAATTGGTTTGTTTTGGCTTGGTTTCTCTCTTCGCTGCAGATGAGGCGGTGGATAAAGCTGCACACTTCATCAAGCGTGTCCGCACAAGGCCTCTCAGCTCGTCTGATATCATGCAGGACTCGGAGAACTGGAAGCCAGGCACCATGTCTGGGACTAAACGTTGCAGGACAAGACTTCTCATGGACCGAACTCAGCGCAAAGAAGTACACAACAGAAAGGAGCGCGATCGCAGGTAGGCTCTACAGATTTGTTGTTTAACCTGAACCGCTCACTGTGCAGAGAATACATGAAGCATGTTTACGGTTTTCACAATCTGTGACCTCAGGAGAAGAATCCGTCTGTGCTGTGATGAGCTAAACCTGCTGGTGCCGTTCTGTTACGCCGACACTGATAAAGCCACCACACTGCAGTGGACCACAGCCTTCCTCAAATACATCCAGGAAATACATGGAGACAGACTCAAGCAGGTTCTCTTCATCACCCCATCGGTTTCTATTTAATAAGTCTACCGTGTTCCCAAGGGTCATGGAATTTCTGAAATGTCATGGGATTTTAAAAGGTCTATTTCAGACATTGAAAATTATATATATATATATATATATATATATATATATAGATATATATATATATATATATATATATATATATATACAGGGTTTCAAATTCATTGAATAAACCTGAGCACTTCATGTCTCAAAATCAAAAACCGCTGCTGGTCAGCATTTGTGAGCTCAGCGCTGCGTTGTATACAGCTGTTACCGGAGAAACCTCTATCTCTCCCACTCTAATAGCGCCCTCTGCTGGCCATCTGCACATTTATATATGGGGCGGGAGTGGAACACTGTGTGTGTGCGAGTGTGTGTGTGTATATATATATATATATATATATATATATATATATATATATATATATATATATATATATATATATATTTAAAAAAAATTCTCGAGTCATATAATATCAGGGACTGAAGCAAACATGCACTTAAAAGACTGGGTAGAAAAGCTATTGATTTTATAAAACCGTTAAATAAACAAGAAGTTAATATCAAGAAACTTACATTTTAGACAACATATTCACTATTTTTGCTCTATTTCTAAACAAAGATCACTCCAAACACAAGCCACTGTTTTGTGTTTCTGAGCAGCACGATTGTGCTTCGTTATCAACCGTTTAAATGATTCGGTTCTCACTTATTAACAGTGACTCGCTGCAACCTACTGGAGGTTTTAACATCAGTTTCCAATCTTTATGTATAAAATATCAAAACATTATTTATTCATTTGTAACTGCAGGTTCAAGTATGCCATGTCCCACAGAGCTGCATTAAACAATGTGTAAAACATCTAAATGACACTTCAGATGCAGCTTCTGTTTCTCTGCATGGCAAAGATCAGTTTTGTTGATACTGACTGCATTTGTTAACAGCCCAAATGCAAATATTTGACCTAAAAGATGGTGCACATGGTGAAAAGGTAAAAATAAAAAAAAATTCTGTCAGCAGAATCAGAAATAAGATAACACAATAACACTCAGAAATCAGAGATGCCATTTTTTGTCAGTATGGCAAACCCTTTCTTAGATAGTGTAGAAATGTCTTCATCTAATGAGGTGGCTTTAAAATGCATTCTGAAGAACCACCTACTGGTCCAGAAACAGATTACAAAAGAGAGGCTGAAGGCATCTGAAGTATGTGGAAATGACTTTCTCAACTCAACTCTCCCATCATTACTCAGAAATCCACTCTCTGTTTCAGGATTTCCAGAGCACTTTCTGTGGCAAGACTGGACTGCGGTTGAAGCCTAGTTGTGTTTCAGTGGCACATCTCCTCGAAGCCTATAAAAACACCACAGAACCGGCGGACTCATCCTCACACAGCTGACTTCCTGTTCTCTGCCGCAGTGCTGTGAATGTGTGCCTGTAGTTGTCACTCATGTTTTGGGTGTGGGTTTATTGCATGATGCTAGTTCCTCTCTTCCACTAGCCCGTGTCCAGAAGACCCTGAGCGTTTGTTGTCTTAAACCAGCTCGAGTGAAGAACGAGGCTCAAACCACTGTTCGTTTGATTTCAGACCCTTGAGAACGGAAACCCTACTGTAATATAGTTCAGATTTAGAGAAGTTGTGCTGTGTATTGTTGTTGGTGTGTTTATGCCTTGTTGGTTTGAAAGGCATGAGCATTTGTTGTCTCCATATGTGTTATTTTATATTTAATAGTGTACTAACGAACGTTCAGAGAAGTACTTGACTGAAAAGTGGCTTTATTCAGTTTGTCTTACAATACCATGCTGTAGAAACTCACTTTACACACAACAGTAACTCAGAAATAATAAATAGTATTTAAAATCATATTTAATAGTTTTACAGCACCTTTATCTAGTGGATAAGGTTGATAAAGCCCACAGATGGCCAATGACATATTTTACAGGAGCATCTCCATCGATGCTTGAAAATTGTTCCTCGAATGTGAAACATTTAGAAACTAAATGTGAACATAAGAATAAAATGGCAAAGAAAATCAATTTGTAGTAATGTGTCCAATATTTTGGTTTCCTTCAGTTTAGTTTGTTTTTGCGGCACCCTCGTGAGGCTCAGTTACACTTCTAAAGGGGGCTGTACATGAGGACTTCTAACACAAGGACTGTATTATAAGCTTCCCATCAGTGATGTTTTTAGTCTTTTGCTGTATCTACACGTGTTGAGCTCTGATGCTCAGTGTTCCTTCGGCTCTGACACTTCTTCAGTTGTGTTTCCTGCTGGTTCTCTTGTTAATGGTTCTTGGGGTTGGAGGACTTCCCGTGAACCACGGCTCCTTGGCACGCTGATGTGTCACAGATTCCGGGTGATCCCTGGTGTCCCGGTCTGCCGGCTCGTCCTGCTTCTCCAGGCTCTCCTGGATCTCCAGGTGCTCCGTCACGGCCGTCTTTGACGATGCCATGCACGCCGGGCAGACCTGATGGCCACGAGACGAACAATCAGACAGAGACCACACATCTGTTCGTTTATGAAAGAAATCAGCTTTAGCTGAACGCGGCTCTCAGTAGACGGACAGATCCAGTGCGGTTACACATCTTCAGAGCTGGGCAGATTACTTACCAACTGCAATCCGTTACTGATTCCAACTTATACAAATTAAATTGTAGTTAGTCACATAATCCATTGCAGTACAAGATTTAGGTAATATGTGACCCTGGATCATAAAACCAGTTATAAGGGTACTTTTTTTTAATTGAGATTTATTCATCATACATTTCCAGTGATGTGTGGTTTGTTCGGAGGACAATATTTGTCTGAGATACAACTATTTGAAAATCTGGAATCTGAGGGAGCAAAACAAAACTAAATATTGAGAAAATCATCTTTAAAGTTGTGCAAATTAAGTTCTTAGCAATGCATATTACTAAGAATAAATTACGTTTTAATATATTTTCAGTAAGAGATGTACAAGATATCTTCATGGAACATGATCTTTACTTAATATCCTAGTGATTTTTTGGCGTAAGAGAAACATCTATAATTTTGACCCATACAATGTATTGTTGGCTATTTCTCCAATTATACCCCAGAGACTTCAGACTGCTTTTGTGCTCCAGCGTCACAGATGAACAGACTACTTTTGGCACAACTTATCTTACTGAACAACTTATTGAAAAGTTAATTAAATCATGATGTAGAATTAAATCAATTTAAGTTTTCACATCAATCAAAATAAAACACAAACGACATTATTTGTGTGCATGCATGTCATGTCACCAATGTCAGAGAACTGTGATATGTAATAATTGAAATTGATTTAAAATCTCAGTGGTACTTCAAATGAATATATCAGGTGAAAGAGGATCCCTGTGAATCCCTGCATTACATGTAAATAAGAAATAACGTGACCTTGTGCATTTCAATGTGTTAGAAAGACAAAAGCCTTCCAAACACCTTGTAACTGAGTGATAATTGAGAAGTGGACGCTCTGCTGAAACACCTCTTAAACCTGAAATGATTTTTGTCAAATGCAGTGTAGCCTCCTGACTACAGACTGATCTCTGTTTGAGTGTCCACTAAACATGCTGAGTGTATGCAAGTGGTAGGCTACTTCAGAAAGATAGATTTAAGAGAGGAATTAGGGAGAATCTGATGAATCATAATCCAGATTAGTTGTAACAAGCTCTGCATATAATCTTTTCCTCATTGGTTACTCATATACTTATCTTTGGTTTAGTTTGAGCTGTACAGTATAGTTAATCAAGTCAAACACGTCCACTGGCATGGTCTTGGGAATCGATCCCAGGTTGTTTTGACCCAACTTTTTCTTTTTTTTTTTCATGCAAATAATTTAGCAAATGTGTGTTTTTTAAGTAAATATTTTGACAGTGGTTACACAGCAGGGCTGTGTTAGATGAGTTTTTATTTTGTTAATAATCTGCTTCACATTCGGTCTGTACATACCCGGTTCACCCTGGTCTCCAGCGGGCCCTTCGATGGCTTTACCCACTGGACCCTTGTCTCCTGGCTCGCCGACGTCCCCTAAGGAAATTAATGCATCCAAATTCATTCTGGAATGTGCTTTATGAATTCATACAAGGATAAAACATTAATACACAGCAGGTTTTTAACACCCGTTTCTTACTACTCTTCACACAGTGAGCACAGCAGCAGTCTGCGAGGATCATTTATCACTGACACAAAACACGCTCAAATGATTAAAGACCCCGTCATATGATGCTTTTATTTCAAGATCATTATTTGGTGTAACAGAATGTTGACATGCTTTAATGTTCAAAAACACTTTCAAATACTGTACATTATTGTAGGTCCCTCTCAAACATGTAATTTTCTACAAAGTCCCTCCTTCTGACAAGCACAGTCTGCTCTGATTGGCCAACTCACCCAGTGTAATGTGATTGGCCAAACACCACAAGCACTCGTCAGAAATGTAACGGCCCTTTCCATAATCGCAAGCTTCTTCTTTCAAAATAAATGTAAAGACAGTTAATAATGTCTTTAGTTTTACCATCAGTTCAAGCCTGAAAGAGGAACAAAGTGGTGTGACAGACACAGTGATGAAGCTCGGATGTGTGTGCAGTACACAAGCCATGGACAGTTAAGAGACTGACTCCACTGTGTGACCCAGCTTCAACACTATCTGTGTTACTGAAACCACGCTGCTTTCTTTGCGTCAACATTTGGGCGGCATTACGCAAATACATTAATACTGCAGTGAATTTTCACCAGTGGCAAGTCTTATTTTTGTTTAGTGAAGAATATTGACAGAAGAAAACACTATGTATGTGATGTTGGTGTTTTTTGTTGATTTGCTTCTGCATAATGGGGCGGTCACACTGCACTTTTCTCTCCATTGACTTCCATTCATACGCATGTGAATGCGTCAGACCGGAAACGCAAGCTCATGCAAAAAATTTCGCATTTTGCTGCGTTCCAAAGTTCAAGTTTGGTGAACTCTGACCTGTGAATTCGCATCACGTGAAGATGTCGGACCAGTAGAAGATCGATACGTCAATGCGTGACCTCTCTGTACAGAAATTCAAAAATGAAGGAAGCGCTATAACTTTAGCCGTAGAGGAGCGTCCTATTTTCTATAATACATATTTAAAAGATTATAAAAAATAAAATAAAAGAAGCTGCACGGTTTATAGTGTCAACAGGAACAGATGATACATTGGAATGAGGACGTTTTATATTGTTTTTATTCCTTAGGGTGTATATATTTATATAGAGAGAGATACAGAGTAAAATATAATAAGACGCTTTCGATGCCGTCGCAAAAGACACAGTACAAGCACATATTAATCCATGTTGTGATAATTGAGGAGAGACCGTTTTACCTTGCTCCCGCCCATATTCGCAGTGGCGTCCGAAATAATTTTGCACGTTTAAAGTCTAGTGTGACCGTGCCTTAAGACCTTTACTACTGTGCAAACTAAAGTTTGGTAGGGAGAACTGTGAAGAGTTTTGAAAGAGTGCAGGAAAAAAGCAGCTCTCTAAGTGTTGAAAAATGTGTCTTAGCAATTGTAAAAAGATGAATATATAATAAATAAATAATATTCTGCTTGAAAGCACAAGTAAGTTCCCACTGGATGCAACACCTGCCTTGTTTGTAATGGGTTTTATTGTTTTTGTCCTGACCGGGACACACTTCATCACAGTATAGCGAGGGGCGTTCGTAGCTTACTGCTCTGCGCTTTGCTTTGTATTTTTTTTTAGGATTTTTAATTCAGCAGATCAGCAAAGTGCTCAAACAACCTATTTTTGGCACAAACGCTAAAACTAAAACTCTTTAGCTGCCGTAGCTTCCTCTACCCCAGATTCGACTATGACAAGGTTTGTAAATACTGGTATTCTACCACCCCCTATACATCTGGAGAACAGATTTGAAGCATTAATAAATGTGGGTGAGGAATCCCCAAATGTGATTAAACATAGACCGGATCAGCCAGCAGCTAACACCGCTACTAACAGGCGCTCAAGGTCGAGCAGACAGTGGCTTTCAGCTCAGAGCGCAGCCGAGCCCAGGACTCTGATAGTGGGTGAGTGTTATCAGAAACATCCGTAGCAGGACTACAACAACATGCTGCCTTCCTCAAGCAACGGTCTCTGATGTGAACAAGGAACTTCAGAACATTCTGATGAAGCACAAGACTGCAAATCAAATCATCATCCATGTGGGGAAGAATGATACCACCAAAGCCTGTGGGCCCTGTTCCTGTGAGAGCTCTCCGACCGCTGCCACAACGCCAGGGCCCAAACCCTCTATCTGCTGAAGGTGAACCAAAAACAACTGATAGCAGCTCTCAGTGATATGTGTCGGGTCCCGCTATAATAGCAGCAACATTCACAAATGCCTACTGAACAAGCGGGAACCCAGTGTGCCTGTAGCTTTCTCTATTTCAGTTTTATCACGTGATAGAAAGTCTAAGGCCTTCTCAAGCCGAAGGGCAAACTCATCTAATCTGCGGCCTATTATGCATCAAACTAAGATTGATGTAAAGACACAAAGCACTGCCATCAAGTTATCACTTTTAAACATTCGCTCACTAAAATAAATCATTTCTAATCAATGACTTTATAACCACAAACAATCTGGATTTTATGTTTCTAAATGAAACATGGCTTGAAGACAGCTGCAGTGCAACAATCCTCAATGAAGCAGCCCCTCCTAACTTCACTTACATGAGTGTCTGCAGGACTGTTAGGAGAGGTGGGGGTGTAGCTGCTCTATTTAAAGATGTCTATCAATGCAAGCAAGTGTCATTTCGTCAGTACTTGTCTTTTGAATATCTAGGGATTGTGCTGAAAGGTGCTCCACGCATTCTGTTTATTATTATTTACAGGCCTCCAAAATACTCTCCAGCCTTTGTTGAAGAGGTCACAGAAATGTTATCAATAATTTCCTCAGAGTTTGACTGTTATGCAATAGCAGGGGATTTTAATATTCACATAGATAATGCAGAAAACAAAACTACAAAAGAAATGATAACGGTTCTAAACACTTTTGACCTGATTCAGCATGTGCATGGACACACACACAAAGGTGGACACACTCTGGATCTAATCATCAGTAAGGGTCTAAACATTTCATCCATTGTTACTAAGGACGTAGCACTATCTGATCACTTCTGTATTTTCTTTGATATATTGATCTCTGCTACCACTGAATCTAGATCTGTCTCTGTCAGAAGGAGATGCATAAACGAGAACACAAGTGTACTATTTATGGAGGCTATATCTTTAACACCAAGCATTTCTGCAGACTCTGTTGATATTCTCCTTGATTCCTTCAACTCAAAAGTTAAGAATGTTATTGATGATATTGCACCAATAATAGTCAGTAAGAAAACAAACAGACAGAAATCAGTTTGGAGAAGATCAATAGCAGATCTGACTATGAAAAGACAATGCAGAAAAGCAGTGCGGATATGGAGGAAGACGAAACTTGAAATTCACTATAGCATCTATAAAGACATCCTTCATGCTTTTAATGTGTAACTAGCCACAGCTAGACAGAACTTCTTCTCAAACCTTATAAACAGTAACTTAAATAACACTCCTACTCTTTTTGCCACTGTTGAGAGACTGACAAACCCCGCAAGTCGGATTCCCAGTGAAATGCTCTCAGACAGCAAATGCAATGAGTTTGCATCCTTCTTTTCTGAGAAGATCATCAATATCAGGAAGGCGATTAGCACATCCTCAAGTAATGCAGAGGTCAGACAGATTCGGCCAAAATATCAAAAAGATACTATGTCTATTTTTGAAAAAATTGATAGCAAAATTCTGGAAGACATAGTGCAGCAACTAAAATCATCAACCTGTTGTCTTGACACACTTCCCACATCTTTCTTCAACAGTGTGCTTGACTGCTTAAAAGCAGATCTCTTAGAAGTGGTGAATGCCTCACTTCTTTCTGGGACATTTCCAAACTCCCTAAAAACTGCAGTTGTAAAGCCCCTCCTGAAAAAGACCAATCTTGATAACACTATTTTGAGCAATTTTAGACCAATATCTAATCTTCCTTTTATAGGTAAAATTATAGAAAAGGTAGTTTTTAATCATCTGAACAAAAACTTAAACTCAAATGGATACCTGGACAATTTTCAATCTGGTTTCCGAACGCATCACAGCACAGAGACAGCACTCATTAAGATAATAAATGATATTCGCTTAAATTGTGACTCTGGCAAAATATCGGTGCTGGTATTGCTAGATCTCAGTGCTGCGTTTGAGCCTTATCTCCAAATGACTACAGCCCCATTGACTCCCTCTGCCAATGCATTGATGAAATTAATAGCTGGATGTGCCAGAACTATCTTCAGTTAAACAAGGAAAAAACTGAAGTCATTGCATTTGGAAACAAAGATGAAGTGTTCAAGGTGAATGCATACCTTGACTCTAGGGGTCTAACAACTAAAAATCAAGACAGGAAACGTGGTGTGATTCTGGAGACAGACCTTAGTTTCAGTAGTGATGTCAAAGCAGTAACTAATTCAGCATACTATCATTTAAAAAACATTGCAAGAATTAGATGTTTTGTTACCTTGCCTAAATGAAGTTACCTTGCCTAAATAGAGGAAAAAATGTCCAGGGAAAAGAGGACGTATGGTCACCCTATTTTAATGTATTATTTTAATTTTGAACACACTGATTTGAAGAGCAAACCATTTTCCTGTTTACTGCTCTTGTTATTCTTCTTGTTATTTCCCTACAGCGGTTAATGAACCAGAAGTCTTGCACACTACAGAAAACAGATTAATAAGGTGGACAGCTGCAGATAAAGCCAGTCCTGAGGAAATATGGGTGCCACTGTATAATACGGATTCATTTAGTTAGCATGAACTAACAATAAAAAGTCATTCTAAAGCATTTTTACATATACAACAGTGTTTTTTACATGAACCAAATTCAAAAATTGTGTCTTGATATTATTTAATGGATCTGAGCGAAGAATGAACAGTTAACATTAACTATAATGCAACCTTAATGACACTGCATTGTACACATTTATCCTTTTAACCCTTTGTGTAATAAAAAAGCCCTCCATGACCCGTCTCTCACCTCGAGGACCAGGATCACCGAGATCTCCTGGCAGTCCTCTATAACCTGGTGGGCCGAGGGATCCAGGGTGACCGATGGACCCAACTTCTCCTTGCTTTCCTGGAGGCCCCGGTGGTCCAGGCCGTCCCACAGCACCAGGAGCCAGAGGTCTTCTCAGGTTAGCAGCGAGCTGAGCTATCTGATCTGAGATCAACACCAACAATACGTCTCAGGTTTCATTGTGAACCTGTTCATTAATGCAGTTTATGGGTGAGCAGAGGTCTTACCATCAATCATGGAGCCACACAGTTCTCTGATGTGCTGCTCACTAGCCAGTTTGCCCTACAACATAATCACAGCAGCACTCGTGAGGCAGATTCTGTGTTTATAGCACAGTACAGACACATGTTGACTGGCAGCTGCTTACAGGAACACCAGTCTTCCCAGGAACCCCTGGAAAACCTTGCTCTCCTTGGAATCCCATCGGTCCTGGTTTTCCAGGTGCACCTCTGGCTCCGGTCTCTCCCTGTGGTCCTACAACTCCTTTGGCTCCAAGCTCGCCACGCTTACCGGACTAAGACAGGGAAAACCACAAGGAGCAATGACTTCCTCAGGTAGCAGCATAACATGTTTTGCATTTGGTCTCAAATTCACCATATAAGAGCTTTGCTGTGTTCAAAACTACAGCTCAGGTCACAAGAAGAGTGATGTTAATTCAGTGAACAGACAAGGTTTTTATGTATAGTTAATAGATCACATTATTAGGTTACTCTGACCATCGCCCACTGTAGTTTATCATCATTTATAAAGGAGAGAATCAAGATATATCATGATAATTCAGTTAATGTGTTTGGGAATGTTTCAAACATAAGTGCTGTGTGTCACATGACTTTGCTCAGGGATTTCAGAACGACCAAAACAACAGAGCTCATGTGAATAAGATCGGTCCGCTGGTTAGTCAGGGTATCGGTCTCATAGCACAGTCACATGATGTGCATGGAGGAATCCTGATGGTGTGACTGAAACTGGTCAACGGTTGTTAATCGTTTTTTATTTTTGTGAGATTTAATGAGTAATTTAAAACAGAGATGATTTTTAGATGTGCTGGTTTCATAACGTTAGGAAGCCTCTCAGGCTAAAACACATCAGTTTTATATATAATTAAAAGTTCTCTCCACTACAAGTGTTACTGGATTTTGTTTTATTATTATCATTATCATTATTATTATTATTATTATTATTATTATTTCTTTTGTGAGATTGTCATGGCCATGTAAACATTTAATATATAGTATACACAATACAATATAGCAAATTATTAATTAATAATTAAAATTGTATCATTCATACATTTTATTATTTTATTCATAATATGCTTAAATGATTTCTAAGAAATAATACAATAAGTGGTTACCTTATAATCTCTAAAATCACACTTTAAATCACAATCTCATGAAGTTTCATAATAATAAATAAATGAAGCTCTGCAATGCACAAGTAATCTCTCAATTGAAGTAATTAAACGCAACTGTGATCTGATTACAGGCACTTTTAATTACAAGTATAATAATAACTTTATGTGTGTGTGAATTTGTAAATGTGACATACTGCACGGCTAAAAAACAACAACCTGTATATATACAAGTTTAAAATACATTTTTCATTCAAAAAATATGCAAATAGTGAGAAAGCAGGAAAACGAGATGAAATGAAGTGAGATCCCACCTCTCCCTTCTGTCCGACGGGACCATACGGACCCTGAAGTAAGAGGAAACAGAGTCTGTGTCAGAAATGGGAGGACTATCAGACATTGAGCCGCATGTGAACAGCGTTACGTACCGGCTCCCCGTTCTCTCCCGGCAAACCATCACTTCCAGCAACTCCCTAAACATACCAAAACATGCTGTGTAATTAATCATCATATGTTTCTGTCATCGCACAGCAGATACGCCTCTTACCATGTCTCCTTTAGGCCCTCCAGCTCCAACTGGACCCTGGGACACACACACACACACACACACACACGGAGAGAGAGAGAGTCATGTGTGTGTTTGAGTGAAGAAGGCAGATCAGAGAACACAGATCAGCTTTGTCTCAGTCTCCAGGACCTCAGGTCTACTGCTCTTTACTGTCTCTGTGATTACACCAAACCAAACCCTCTTTGTTTTTAGAAAAGGACAGCTGATGTTCAGAATAGAGAAGACGTTTTCAGATGTTTTGCTATCTCACCCGCTCACCGAAGCCGCCTCTGATTCCAGTCGGACCAGGCAGACCGGGGTCTCCTAAAGCCCCTTTCACACCCTGGACAGAAACACCAAACAGAAACATTCATAACGCTGCTCCCATGCTCAGAGCCACACAGATGATGAAGGACATTTACTGTGTGCCTTCAGAAGACGTAACGTGATCCCATAATGCAACTCACCTGGAATCCTTTAACACCTTGTGGTCCAGGGTTTCCAGCTAGACCAATGCCGCCCTGTTAAACAAGCACAAAGAGTTGATGCCATCCCTGCGGCTTGAGAAAGCCTGATCAACATGAAGAGCATGGTCAGCTGCTGACATCATTATGTTACAGACAGCTGATTCAGAAAGAGCAGAGCAGAGCAGAGTACTCACAGTCACCCCCCGGGGTCCAGCCTCTCCTCTCTCTCCCGGGACGCCGATCTCCCCCTGTGGGAGCAGTCACACACACCTGAGCTGTGTAGTCACAGAAACATTGGCTGCTGCATGCAGTGGTTGGTATCAGGTCACGAGTCAGATACATACAGGTATACCTGGCTCTCCAGACGGCCCTGCTTCTCCCATCTTTCCTGGACCGCCCTGAACGGAGAAGGATCATTGCGTTATACACCACAGAAACACCAAAGAAGATGGCACAGCTATCATAAGACCACTGAGACCAATGTATCAGGATGACCGTTGCTTTTTACCGGTTCTCCTCAGAGAGGTTCTTTTATTTATTTTATTCCACAGTGTCCCAGTGTAATATTCCAGTTTAATTCAGTTTATATAATCTCACTGAGGATGTCTAGTCTAAAAATCAATCTTTCTGAAACATTACCATGATTGTGGCATTATGATGACAATTTTCTCTACGTCTCTGTTATATGAATCTATTTGACTTGTGATGCAGCTCAACATGATTTAACTCACATGGAAGCTGCAAACAGACTGATATACTCACAACTCCTCCTTTGGCACCTTTTGCACCAGCTTTTCCCGGCAAACCCTGAATTACACACAGATAGAGTTCAGCTGGTTGTGACTTGAACAATGATACACATTCAAAACCCAGAAAACAAAGCTACTCCAAAGAAATGAAGCACTCAACATTGATCATTTAACAGAACAACCACAAGCTCTCCTAAATGAAATCTCACTATTTAATTTGACTGTGAATGCATTGATGAAATTAACAGCTGGGACGTGCCAGGACTTTCTTCAGTTGAACAAGGAGAAGATGGAAGTCATTGCATTTGGAGCAGGGTTCCTCACTGTATTTGATTTATAATCATTTGCTAATCTTAACTGTTTTAATTCATTTTAAATACATTTTTAGGTCATTTAAAAAGATTTTTAATTTTATTGATGGATTATTTTAATTGAGTTTATGTAAAGCACTTTGAATGAGCATTGTGTATGAAATGTGCTATAGAAATGAACTTGCCCTGCCTCACACTCCTCTCCTCCTGCCGTATGAATGTTTATTCAGTGTAATGAGGTGTAATACGTACAGGCAGGCCGTTAGGTCCCTTCTCACCAGCTACTCCAGGTCTCCCAGCATCCCCCTGTCAACACAAGCACACAGCGTCAGCATCACCACAAATAAGCGCTCTCTAAACCAGCTGCTGATTACCTTTTCACCGTCCAGCCCTTGGGTGCCATCCTTCCCGTCCCTGCCCGGGATGCCCTGCGGTTCACACACAGCATTATAATGGGCAAATCTAACGCTCCTCATAAGAGTCAGTGAATAAAACCGTTCCTCACCGGTTCTCCTTTAGGTCCTACACCTCCAGGGAGTCCCTTGGGGCCTATTTTCCCCTATTCAGAGGAAGAATATCACAATCACTCTGATGTTACACTGAAATAAGCATGAGGGGCCTAGAAGACACTATATCTAGCGTGATGTGCTTACTATCTCTCCTTTGGGTCCTCTGAAACCTTGCGGTCCTCTCTCACCAGCATCACCCTATTCAGAAGACACATTTGAAATTACGATTTTAATATTTATGAACAGAAACACGCACATTAAAGCTTTAAAGGAGTGAGGAAACACTCACAGTTTTTCCAATGATGCCAGCGACCCCAGGTTTTCCTCTGAAGCCCGGCAGTCCCTGCACAGAGAAGCAGAAGCACAGCGGTCTGGACTCGGCCGAGGCTTGCTGTTTGGTTCATGTGATCTCGATTTCAGTAAGATGTGAGGTGTGATCAAACTGAGGTCTTACTCTGTCTCCTACTGCTCCCACCGGCCCCTGCAGTCCTCTCAGCCCTCGAGAGCCCTGTAACACACCATTACACACTAAACATCAATGAAACCTGGACACAGATGTGTCATATCCTTCATGTCTGGTCAAAATAAACAGTGGCTCATTCTATCCTGCTCTTCTAACCAACTTTAACAATGGGGTCCTTTATCATTTGATCAAATACATGAATGAGAAGTAGCAGGAGTAAACAGATCCGACCAGAGGATTTTCACAGTAACTAAACATTAATGTCCAATATCTGACAACAGAATTGTTAAAGGCGGTTTATATTTAGCATCTGATGATGCAAAATATTTCCTATGTGTACATAATCCATATATGCATTAAAATTCATATACATTCAAACAGAGCCAGTTTTAACATTAGTAGTGTGTGTTCATCTTATAATGTTATTACTTGGCATTACAACCTATTTCTGTTGTTTATGGTCCTTGGATCCCTAACTAAACAGGAATTGGTGTGATATTGATGAGCCCACCTGTAAGCCCACTGTCCCCGGGATTCCCGGCGGTCCCGGTGGCCCCTGATCCCCCTGATGGGAAGAGACAGCCACACAAACACATTACCCACAAGCTGCTCTCTGCTTGTGCTTCACTCATGTGGCTCGCTCATCTCACCTTCTCTCCATCTTTCCCCAGCTCCCCCTTACTCCCTTTATGACCTGTGTGACCCTAAACCAAAACACAGTTTGTGGTAGAAACAGACATGTTACTGTTGTATTATGTCAATGTTTAGAGCAGACTGTGTGAGAGTAGCTTGAGAGAGATGATCAGTCAACAGCAGAGACGTCGTGCTCTACTTGGTGTTGTTGAGATCAAGTACCTTGAATCCAGGCATTCCCGGCGGTCCAGGAGGACCCGGAGGACAGATGGCCGGACACTGCACACAACACAATCATGCCATCAATATGCATGCACAGACTCACCATTATAGCGCTTAGCGTTCCCTTTGGTTGGGCCAATCTTCTAATTAAAGCATTAGTGTGTTTTTCATGTTTGTTAATGATCTAACACCTTGAGAAGCTTTTAATTGGGTGGCAATAATCCATTCATGTTTGTGAGACACATTGACACATTGACTAATGTTTTTTAAATCTTAATCTTAGTTAGAATCTTGATTGAAAATGTAATTAATATTAAATTATTATTATTATTATTTTAGTGCATTACAATAGTTTTCATGTGAAAGTGGTAGAGCATCTTAACATACCAGCAGATCTCCATTGCCTTCAGGAAGTGTTCCTGGGAGTCCCTAAGAAAAGAGGAAGACGTATAGATGAGACTGAATTGTTTGAATAAAATGAATGTGTTTTCGTCACAGTGCAGGTACTTACAGGAGGTCCGTCTGGGCCTGGAAGACCAGGGAGTCCTGGAAGACCCTCGGGCCCCTACGACACAAACCCAGGTCACTCTTCACAACACTCATCCTGCAACTGTGCTAAAGCTGCTGTCTACAGTATCTTACAGAAAGCTTGTCATTCAACCTGCAAATACACATCCAACCACATCTCTCTCCTGATCTGTGTGCTTCTATTCTCAGTGGATTGCATCAAACTTCACAAAATTCAAAATCGAATGCCAGTTTGCAGCTCATCTGCTTCATCTGCTTGTCTCTGTTCTCTCTACACGTCCAGAACACTGTTTTTCATTTGTGCACAAACGTCTTCGCTGTTTTTGAGTGAAAAGCCACTGATCAGTCACTCACCGGCGGACCCTTAGGTCCTGGTCCACCTGGCAGTCCATTAGCTCCAGCAAGACCCTGAGATCAGAAAACACACACAAACTCAAACGCCTGACACTGGCTGCACATTCATTTTCTGTTATTGAGTGTCCTCACTAGATAACAAATCACCATAAGCCCAAGCAAGAGCCAGAGCAAATGAACCTTGAACTAATGAGTGTTTCTCAGGTCATTCTTTCTCTAACTGGGGTTTAGGATGGGTTTCACTCACCAGAGCTCCTGGTCTGCCTCTGCCCTGAGGATGACAAGAGAAGACAACTTAAGACAAGTCCCTGACTGACATTACATCATGATACTGCACTCTTGGTGTACAGATGTTTTGTGAATGTAGGTAATGTGACGAATGAGAAAAACACTGGTGTGGGCTTGAACTGGAGAGCATCTTATTGTGCGGCTGTGGCAAACATGCTGAAACCTCTTATGACTGTGTTTACTGTGGATTTACTGATGCTTGGCACCTACAGGGGGTCCGTCTGGTCCGGGGGGTCCTGGGTCACCCTACAACAACACAAACAAAACAATGGTCAAAATAAAAGTCTGAGAAAGCAGAAGAACTGTCTCATGTTGAAGAGTACTGCTTGTACTATTCCTTTTTGAGGGCAATTATTCATTAGGTTGGATAGAACAGAACAGAATAGAATAATTTAAACTGATAGAATAGAATGTTTCAGTATAGTGTAGAACAGAATATAAAATAAGAATGTAAGCCACATATTTTCAGAAACCGTAAGCATGTGAATTCGTAGTTATCTAAACATCCCTAGAGTCTGCACACTACTACACTTGTGTGTGACTGAGTTTGGTAATGTTCTGTGCACATCATCCACTATTTCACGCATGTAATCAAGCCACTCTTTAAAACATGATGCCGTTTCATTTCACACAAAGTCCCTTTCATAGAAAGTCTGTTCACATGCTGGCCATATTAACAACACCTTCAGGCAGCTCAGACAAGACCAAGTCCTATCTAAATAAACCCTGAAATCTCAAAAACTGCTGGCTGAACTCACGATTAAATTGCATATTTCAAATCAGCAACAATCAGCGCTCATGACTGTGTGTGTGCACTGGCTGGTCTAGCTTCAGGTTTCTAGGAGAACCAGAGTCTAACAGCTGACTGTAGTGACTACCAATCAGCAATCGGCTCTTTCATTTAGAAGATTGTTCCACAATATTGCATGTTGCAGCTTCTCCCATTCATAAGTATAGGAGTGAACCAGCTTTGCTTTACTTTAGTCTTTGTTTCACACATCACACGTTATGATGAACCATCAACAGCTGACTATCACCACCTAATCTTATTTTCTCTTTATTTCCTACTGTAAATGTGTTTGACACACACCATCACAACAGCCAGCAAAGACAAACTAACTGTAATAAGGGTAAGAGCCTAGCTAATGGAAACACTAATAACCTCCAAATGAAACAAATGGTAGATTTAAACCCCTGTTAATTCTCAATAAGAACTTCTGTAGACCTCTAAACTGAAATAAATCAGTCTGGTTAGTAATTGGTGAAGCTGGAAATGGTTTTTTTTGGTGGAATTGTTTAATCCTCCTCTGCTGAGGTCTTCAGAGAGTTAATGTTTTTTATCTTCAGTTGATTTCATATAAAGCTGTGGCTCTTATAAATAACATATGAAGATTTTGTGGCTCAGATAAGGTCCAGTGTGGTTTATATCTTTGCTCCTGGCTGATATGTGGCCTTGCTATGACCTGCTTGTGGCCCAGATCTGGCAAACAGGAGCGGTCCGCCAGTGACATCATTCCACGGTACATATGTTGCTATCTGGGGGGCTGTGTAATGAATTCAAGCATTTTTAGTAACATTGTTGGTGGTCAGGCCTACGTTTATGGTGCTCGTGACTACGCAGAAAAAATAATATACCATGCAAATGCAAAAATTAGTTTGGGAAAACAAAATAATTACAATGCTTGGGCAAACCTCTATAGAGTTGCTGTTTCTTTAGATTATAGAAAGTAGACTTGTGCCGGTATTCGGTAATGCGATATATCATATAATGAATATGCACAATATTGTTATCGTGGGCACTTCTAAATACCATAAATAATTATATATTACAAATTATTCAGAATTTGGAATGCATTTTAAGAGTCCTATTCCCATCGACTGGTCAAAATGCACAACACCGCTGTATGCAGCTTGAAAGACTCTGTGTGCTCTGATGTAAACAAGCAAGCATGTGAAGCACATGGAGGAACACGTGAGAGACGCGCTGAAATGAAGGCACATTCACTCTCTGACAGCAGATGGAGCTTAACTACAGAAAATGCAGCATAACCCATAAATAAAGCAGCTGTAAAACGTATTTAAATGGCCATTCAGATTTGTGTATTTGCTGTGTTGTTCATCACAGTGCCACATACTTAAGTATTTAGACTTAATCATTTATTTTTGCACATAATTATTATACTAAATTGTGACGCTGCATCCAAAATCAACTTCTTTACAAAATATAGTACTTTTTCACTATATGTACTGGACTGGGAAGGTTATTTTTAAAATATGTTTTAATGCATAATTTGCAGATTACAACATACACACTTTAAAGGTGCTGTATGTAAGTTTTTGACTCTACTAAATCATAAAAATACCATAATATGTTTGCAGATATTTAAGAAACATGTCAAGTTAAAAAAGATGTTTATCTGAAAATTCAGGACCCAAATCTCGGTCTCTTATTTGGTTTGTGAAACCCGCCCACTGCCAGTTTACCCAATTATATTTCTGCACTCCGGGTGACCAGTTGGCATATTTTACAAATACATAACTAAGTTACAGATGCTCCATTACTCCCCAGCCCTGATAGTACCGGTCATTTCTTTAATCTCCCCATTAAGTCCCATGGGAAGTAGAGTTTCAGTTGTTAACATCAAAAATCACCCTACATAATGTCACCGAGCAGACTGCACATTATAAAGAATTACATTATCTGAGTATTATTACAGTTAGTGTACCATATTTAAAATGTATTATATTTTATATGTACTTATTAAATATATATATTTACTATATATTTTCTTTAGACATTCGCCAAAATGTTACCCAGTGTAGGTCAATTTCTGTCTTTTTACAAATATCACCATAAACAAAACCTAAATAAGCTGTAATATGAAAGATCAGTTTTCATTTAAGATAAAACTATGAAAAAAGTAAGAAAAGAAAAAAGATTGTTAGTCAATGTTTAATTTACTTTAATTACGACAGCTTCTTTTTAAAATGTGCATAATGTTTTCTGTTATGTACTAACCATAAATAAATAAATACAATAATAAATGTACATGTAATTATTTAGCAGATGCTTTGATCCAAAGTGACTTACAAATGAGTAGAAGCAATGAAACTAACAGAAGAGCAACATTACACAAGTAAATAAATCAAACAGCAGAAGCTAAGAGCTGACGGGAGACCCCCTCATGATAGCTGGCCTTCGATACTGTCCACTGGACATCTGTCACTTGGTTTGTTCATATTATATATTTCCTACTAGATTTCTTGTATACAAAAATGGAGTGTCAAACTAAACATTTCATATTTCACCAATAAAACTCTGAACATCTCTTTCTGAGCTCATTATTTGATGAGACAAACAAAATGTTTCTATTGCAGTCAAACAGTTCATGCCATATGTTGTGCAAACACACAGTTTTCATAGTTATAAGACATCACACACACCACTGCTCAGTCTATCAGTCACACAGAGTTACAGTGATTCCTGCTGATTCCATGAAACTAATGAACAGAAAACCTGTGCCGGGACGACTTCACATTCCAAACTGGATTAGAGAAAAACCCCCATTCATCTACAGTCAGCTGATGCTCATTAAATCTGCTGTGTTACGCTTTAGGACTCAAAAACACAAGAGTGTAACGCATGTCCTGCATAGAGACTCGAGCACTCAAACAAAACTGAGAGTGACTTACTGCTGCTCCTGGCGGCCCGTCCTTGCCAGCTGGACCGTCCGGACCGGTCAAACCCTGCAGAACAGGACATTTTCAGGACCAGGAGACTATTATGTTTAGTGCTTAAATGATTTCTTTGCTTTATAGAGAAAAAAGAAGTCACTGAAAATGCTGTGACTTACATCCACACCGGGGAGGCCATGCAGTCCCGGGCTCCCTGCGGCCCCAGGTTTACCTGCTTTACCCTTCGGCCCCTGCAATCAGAAGACACTTCACAACATTGTGCCTCATGCAATACAATTATGTGTTTATGTTTTATTTATTGCCTCTAACAGCACAACCAGACAAAAAGCACTGCACATAGTCTTTAGAAGAGAATAAGGATGAGTTTAAAGCATGACATTCGACTGCTCAGTGTTCCCCTGCTCTGCTGCATTATTTACACAACATCTAGATAGAGAAGCACTGCCAGAAACATTATCAGAGACATGAGCTTTGTGATGCATGTTAAATGCAAAAGCAAAGATAACTTTAAAAACAAGTGCTTTAAAGTATTAGACGGGAGCACATCCAGATACTCACAGGCTTTCCAGGAAGTCCAGCAGGACCAGGTTTACCCTGCACAGATGACAATCACTTAACGTTAGACTTATAAGTGATCATGTATTTCTGTATGAAGGAACTTTGCGTTATGAAAGGTAGTGCTGTTCTGAGCTGAGCTGAATAACGCTGGGGCTGGGAAACCCTAGACGCTTGTGTTTGATTGGAAGCTGAATGAATGGGCTCTCTGTCACTGCACCATTTTCGTTTACTGAGGAAACATTCACTGCTTTCATCGTTTGCATGCGTAAATTCCTTAGAGTTTTTCCTTTACCATTAACAGCCTGTCTAAAACAGTCAAAACAACACTATTCACACATGCAATATAATGAAGGTCATTTGCATGAAAGTTTAAGATTATTAATCAGATTTTTTTTATACACAAAATGATAATCTTTTCAGTCATTTTTCTGAATTTTGAAAATATATTTATATATAATTTGTTTCTCACCTAAAATGTGTAACAAACACACGTAGATTAAGGAAACAGTATTTATAATAAATTAACACATGAAGCTGGAACTCACGTCGATGCCGTCTTTCCCTGGGGGTCCCAGTGGTCCTGGCACTCCTGGTGCACCCCGAGGACCCGGCCTTTGCTTTACACATAAACAACATGAAATCATGAATGAGAATCAACAAATAAAAAAAATCTGTGAATAAATGAAATGCCTACAGTGTCAGCTCTCAGCTCAAAATGTCAGGTTTCTGAGTGAAGCTAGAATTGAATCTGTTCATTAAATGAAAATGAACTAGTCACAATGTGATTTACATTGAAATGCTAGACAGAAAAAGACCAAGATGAAGAACAACAAATGGCCAACACTGTAAAGATCTCACAAAGACGCTATTGTGCCACGATCACATTACTCTATGAAAGAAAAAAAGTTCTGTAAGGTAACCTGGTCTTTTTTTATATATATTGTAACATCTAAATACATTATTCCTGAAATATATATATATATACAGTCAGTCCACAAAGCGTTTATAAACGAACCTTAGACGAATACAATTAATCTCCAGTCACGGATTTGACAAACTGATGTGTTCCGATATTGTTTCGGGCAGGTTATGGATGAACAGTTTTACCTGAGCCAGAGACGACGTGAGCAGCTGGAAGAGGACGAGCAGATGAAGCGCTGAGAACACGGCCATGGCTCCTGCGCTCCTGTGCCCTGTGCTGAAGGATGAATGCAGAGAAAGAGCAGGAGTCCGGCGGAGGGGGCGGTCCACAGATGACAACCCATCCCACGAGAAACACACACACCAGAGAATTACACGCTGTTTCAATCGTCGTGTCTGTCAGTACTGGCAAGTAAAACCCACAAGCAAAACGTGTACTAGAAAGTAATGCTGGTGATTAACACCGTTAGTGTTTTTATTATTTATTTATTTATAATAATATTAATTTTATTATTAATTTTATTTATTATTATATATGTTTTATAAATACTGGATGCATGCAATTGATCTGAAAATAAAATGTAGAAATTTTAACTTACATTGCACCAGTTGTTATCACTCTACAAAATACAAATATCTTATGACTTATTGGTATTCTACACTTATTTCAGTTGTAATGTTGAGAGAAGGAAATCACCTGCCACTGCAAAATAAAAATGACACGATGTTTAACATTTTTCAGTAGTAGTTTGTCATATTATGCAGAGCACTTTTTTAAAAATGTATAATCATCTGTTAATTCTCAAATAATTTTTTAAAGACAGAAATAAAGTAATATTGTAATGCGTGTTTGAGTTGTTTAATCAGATCTTGACAGATTTAATGTCTTCTTGTATTTCAGTTGATTTAATCTAATTAAAGGCTGTGGCTGAAGTCAGTTGCACTGTAAAAACAAAAAAGCATAAAAAAAAAACAGTCAATGACTATCAACTATGGCTGCCAAACAAAAACCCTAAAATGAATGTCAAATATTATAATATAAATAAAAGTGCAAAAAAACTTTAACAAATGTTCCTACTTTTTTTTCAGAAAAAATACGTTATTTTAAAGATATTTCCTGGATTATTAGGATCTAAAACCTTAACTGTAAAATGAATAAATAAATAAATAAATAAACAGAAAACTTTCTTGGTATTTCTTGAATTATTAACAACAGACATGTTCATTGTACAAGATACTAGAAAAGGTTATATCCTCACAATTATATTCCTTCTTAGAGAAAAATGGTATATGTGAGGATTTCCAGTCAGGATTTAGACCGTATCATAGTACTGAGACTGCTCTCCTTAGAGTTACAAATGATCTGCTCTTATCATCTGAGTGTGGGTGTATCTCTCTATTAGCAAGCAAGCAATTTTATTTATGTAGCACATTTCCTAAACAACAGACGCTGCCCCAAAGTGCTTTACAAAAATAACAAGATTAAAATCATACAACAAAACAAACATACCTTATTCAAAAGATAAAGGAAACAAATATGTTTTCAAATAAGACTTAAAAGTTATAATCGATGGAGCTGACCTCACATGGAAGGGGAGACTATTCCAGACTTTGGGACCTACCACAGAAAAAAGCATGATCTCCTTTTGATTTTAAATTACAATGAGGGACCTTTAAAAGCCATTGATCGGTGGACCTAAGGACTCTAGAAGGAGAGTAAGGAACAATAAGATCATTGATGTACTGGGAGGCAAGGCCTGACAGGGTCTTGTAGACAAACAGGAGAATTTTAAAATCAATCCTGAATTTGACCGGAAGCCAATGTAAGGATTGCAGTACAGGAGTAATATGGTCTCTCTTTCTCACCCCCGTTAAAAGCCTTGACGTTGCACCAACTGTAAATGGAAAAGCAGAGCCTGGGGGAGACCAATATATAAATAATTACATTAGTCAAGCTTAGATGTGATAAAAGAGTGAACCACAATTTCCAAATCCTTACTGGATAAAAAAGTATTTACTTTAGCAATTGATCTCAGGTTAAAAAAGCTACCTTTAACAACGGCACTAATCTGTTTCGTTAAGTTAAGTGATGAGGCCATGATAACCCCCAAACTCTTACATGATTCGCAGTCTTTAGGGATAAGGAGCCTAAATGAGCAGGAAAGGAAGCTGAGACGGGAGAGCCTACAATCAAAACCTCAGTTTTACGCATATTTAGTTGTAGGAAGTTGCTAGATAGCTAGATTAGAGTTTAATGTCACTGTTACATTCCTGTGCTTTGTCCAATGAACAGGTTTTATCTAAGCTCACAGGAAAGTAAAACTGGAGATCGTCTGCATAACAGTGATATGAAATACCATACTTCCGAAAAATGGTGCCTAGAGGAAGCATGTAAAGTGAAAACAGCAACAGTCCCAAAATCGACCCCTGAGGGACACCACAAACTAATGTGGAAGAGAAGTCTCCCAGATTTACAGCAACTGTCCTGTCTTTTAAATATGATGCAAACAACTGTAGAGCTATACCCTGAACACCAACCCAACACTCCAGACGATTAAAAAGAAATTCATGTTCTATCGTATCAAAGGCAGCATTCAGATCCAACAAAACCAGAACAACATGTGATCCAGAGTCCAACGATAACAATATATCATTAGTAACCTTGAGCAGTGCAGATTCTGTGCTGTGACAGGCCCTGAAACCCGACTGGAATGTATTTAAAATATCATGAGTATTCAGATATGAATATAGCTGTGAATAAACCACTTTCTCTAATATCTTGGAAATAAGTTGCAATTTAGAAATTTGCCTATAGTTGTTAAAGACTGTATGATCCAAGTTAGGTTTTTTTTTTTTTTACAAGGGATGAAGAATTGCATGTTTGAAACTGTTAGGTACTACTCCACTCATCAAAGAAGTAGTAAAAACTACAACCTGCACATAAGTATCCTTTCCAAAGACTTTGTCTGTACCATGAGATAGATAAAACTCAGAAAATAGATTTGCAGTAGTATAATTGATGAACCTAGCACAATGTAAAGACTGAGAAGAGATTGGATGGATATAAGAACAAATAGCATCAAATTCCACTGAATAATGGTCAGAAATACCTACATCTGAAACCTCCAAATCTGATACAGAAATACCAAATGATAACACAAGATCTAATGTATTACCTTTCTCATGAGTAGAACCAGAGACATGCGGTGTGAAATTAAGTCTCAATAAGAGAAAGAAATTCATTAACCGATGGCTTTGATGGGCAGCATAAATGGACATTAAAATCCCCAAGGACTAAAAGTTAATCACAGCGAGACACCAAACTAGAAAGAAAATCAGAAACTTGCTGTATGAAATCCTTATTCAGTTTGGACAGTCTATATACCAAAGAGTAGAAAAAATAATCCAGAGTATCAATCTTTAGTAACTGAACCTCGAAACTCGAATAGGTTTGTGTGGATAGTAGTCTACATTTAAAAAAATCATGGCAAACAGTGGCAATGCCACCTCCTCGACCGAGTTCAAAAAGTCACAGGCTGGTGGTGTCAACTCACCCAAAGCCATCTGATCGCCAGGATTCAACCAAGTCTCAGTAATAAACAAAAAGTCCAGCGAACGTGACATTATAAAATCATTCAAAATAAAAGCCTTGTTTGACATAGAACGTGCATTTAAGAGACCCATTTTTATAGAGGTGATTTGTGTCTTTACCAATGGGACACTGGCAGTATATTTTAACACGCTAAGATGGTTTACATTAACACCCCGTTTTGCATCATTTAGATCATTCAGTTGATGGCGACGAGAAGACCAGATGACAGGAATATGACTGTCAGAGGAAGCCATCTGAAAACTGCTATTACAGCGACGTGATCCTCGGTGCACATATCGTGGTTGACTTGTAATTCCCAGGGCAGCACACTGATTATAAACTCTGACTGGCAAGCGGTGTGAGGATTTTAAACGTAGCAAGTCAGATGATGAATAATATAAAGCCATATCGAAGATAAAACAATGCTCTGAATATCCAGGCAGATTGAGAAAATCCGACTGAAATTGACAATGATCATCAGGGAGAGTCAAGCAATAAAATAAAAAAAACAGCAGGGATAACATTACCAGTTCCCACTTGCAATTCAGAATTAGTAGCGGACGTTTAATCTTACCATGGATAAACAAAATACAGGATTCGGGTGGTATCACCCTGGTGCACGTCCTTCAACGCAGTTCTTGACAAAATGGTTGTAAAAAGAGTTGCTTAGTTTCCAAACCATGAACAGAAGACAGGAACCAATTGATATCAGCCTGTTTTCTGTTTACAGTATAAACAGAATATGAGCGTAGTCTCCAAACCTATGAGGATAGTCCTTTTTCCACTCCTTCCAATCTTAATTAATTTAAAATTGTTTAAAACTTTACAGAAAACAACATGCAGCATAACATCAACAATTCCTGTTCTTCTGCTGGACTGAAGCACAGACTCTACTCTTCAGCACAACGTTTGACTCACAAACTCACAGAAACACTTTAAATTCCAAACGAACATTAACACTAATAGACTAGTTACATTGTTTTCTGCACAAATTGTAACGACTGGTATTGTAAAAAGCGCTCTACAAATAAACTTGAATTGAATTGAATTGAATTATTAGAGCTCTCTAGATCTCAGCATCTTCATTTATTACAAACCAGTTTGCCCTTATTTCTATCATATAAAAGAGAATGAATAGGTTTAGATGTTGATGTTTTACTAGAAATAATAAAGTTTGATGTCACCGTCATGGTGGTCAGTGTTTGCTTTAGTTGTGTTCTTGTTTGTATGGCTCCTTTGATTGTGCTCCAGGATATTGGTTTGTTATGGTAGAGAGTGGTAAAGAAACTCAAATCTGATGATCATGCTAGTTGTTTTTTGGTAGTTTTCATGTAGTGGCCTGACTCCCTGTTGTTACTCAGCATCTGATCGTCTATTAAACTGTTTAGTTTTATTTGCTAATTTCAAGTTTCAATGTTATTACATAAATTCATGTACTGCTATAATACATTAGGAAAAATATTGCACATCCAAAATGGTGATGCTCACGGATTGGCCTTTACACCTTGTGTGTATATTTTTTCTAACAATTCAATGGCCCGGAGTCAATTATTCTGCTCATACTATGGTTACCACACCTCGAGACAGCAATTAGTTGATATATTTAAAGAGATTAGTCCAGTTTTTGTACTTAAATCAGTATTGTGAGTTGGATTATTTATTCCACATCTCATACAATGCCTCTTTTTCTAGTTCCAAAACGTCATTTTAAAACTGGTAATGCAGGCTTGAGCTGTCGATACCATTCTAATGCAGCTATTAAT
The DNA here is from genome assembly GCF_023724105.1 of Carassius gibelio. Taxonomy (NCBI): domain Eukaryota; kingdom Metazoa; phylum Chordata; class Actinopteri; order Cypriniformes; family Cyprinidae; genus Carassius; species Carassius gibelio. The sequence goes on from NC_068418.1 coordinate 4,559,124, forward strand.
CAAATTATTAGAAAGACTGCAAGAGAGACAGAGACACAGCGAGAAAGACAGAGAGAGTGTGTGTGTTATGCTGTGCTTCTCTCAACAGTGTCTCAACTCTAAACAGCGCTGTTATTACCTTGTTAGTGAGAAATGTCATGTGTAGTCTTTAAGTTGCTACACTATATGCTAACTGAAAAAATCATTAGGGCAGCGGTGACAACCTTTTGTGCAAACTGCATGACTGTTATTACAGTTAACTATGCAAAGTTAACTATTACAAAACTGTAATGCAGTCAAGAGAGCTGCCTGAAACTATGTTTGCTGTGTGTTTCCCTGAAAATAATTGCACAACTGAGAACATTCATCAGCCAATCAGATTCAAGCATTATACAGCCCCCTAATATAATCACAAATATTTTATGAAGTAAATATCCCAAAAAAACGTTATGAACCTCACAATGGTTACAAATATTTCAGATACATTCTGAACATCACAAAACAAACAACATCTGAAATATAAGCAAGTATTTTTCGTTTTTGTTTTGTTTATTTAAATAAGGATATTTTACTTTAATTTTATGTTTTTTTGTTTGGAAACTGCTGCTGCCAGTCATTTGACCATATTTTTATTAAAACATTTTTGCAATTTTTTAAGGCAGGCAGTTCTAGCTCTCAGCATGTTTTGCATAGAACTGGATAAGGAGAATAAATGTTGAAATAAAGTGATTTATTTGTTTTCGTTTGGAAAGGGAAAGACCTGTTAGTGTTTTATGCCGTTATGCTTGACATTTTTAAAGAGTTTCTATCGTGTTAAAGTTTTTGTAGTTACCATTGTATTTTTGTGGTTACCTCTTTTTTGGCTGCCAGCCATTTAACAGTTGTTTAATGTTTAATTACAGATTACAATACATTTGTAAAAAAAAGAAAGAAAAAAAGAAGCACTGTATAAAAAATACAGTTCTATTTCTGTATAAATATGTGAATTACTGTAATGTATTGTTAATTTCATAATACTTGAAATAACAGCCAATTTGTTAATTTTACAGAGTTTTAAATGAAAAGAAAACAACTATTTTTAAAAAAATCAGTAATTTTCCGTAAAAATAAGATTTTTTTACATTGAGCAGTACAGTGATTCTGCTTGTTAACAGCAGGTGTCCATCTCTAAAGCACAATCATCTCTTAATCACAGAATTATCTATAAGGAGAAAAAATATTTAACTGAACTGTATTGATGGTTTTTTTAATCTTTATTTAAAAATAGTAACTGTGGAGTTGATGCAGTGAACATCTCTATTAAGTATTTCAGCACATACAGTACATGTGTGCTATAGCTAATGATGAACTTCACTGATTTGAGTTAAAATTATGTTTTTAGTTGCTTATTAAGTGTTTGCAGTTTTAAACGAATACATTTTACTTTTCAGTGGGCTCAAATGAAATAAGCTAACCAAATGTTTACACACTATTACAGCAATTAAAAATCTCAATTGTAGTTACTTTAGTTAATATGAATTTCACAACAAATGTTTAATTTACTGTAAAATGTATGTATAGCAGTACAAGTGCACAGTTGCTCTTGTAATTTCACTCACATTGATAAACATTTCTAATGTAATTTTACTTTACACCAAATTCTGAGCCTATCATCTCAATGTTGCAGCAGAAATCGAGACTCATCAGAACAGGCAACATTTTTCAAATTTTCTATTGTCCAATTTAGGTGAGTCTGTGTGAATTGTAGCCCCTATTTCCTGTTTTTAGCTGACAGGAGCAGCACCCGGTGGGTCTTCTTCTGTTGTAGCCCAGCTATTTCAGGGTCAACGTATCGTGTGTTCAGAGATGGTATTCTGCTTACCTTGGATGTACCGAGTGATTATTTGATTTACTGTTGCCTTTCTATCATCTCTAACCAGTCTGCCCATTCTCCTCTGACCTCTGACATCAACAAGGCATTTTTGTCCACACAACTGTGTCACTGGATATTTTCTCTTTTCGGACCATTCTCTGTAAACCCTAGAGATGGTTGTGTGTGAAAATCCCAGAACATCAGCAGTTTTTGAAATACGTACACAAGCCTGTCTGGCACCAACAACCATTCCACGTTCAAAGTCACTTAAATCCCCTTTCTTCCCCATTCTGATGCTCGGTTTGAACTTCAGCAAGTCATCTTCACCACATCTAGATTCATAAATGCATTGAGTTGCTGCCATGTGATTGGCTGATTAGCAATTTGTGTTACCAAGCAATTGAACAGGTGTAACTGATAAAATGGCCGGTGAGTGTATACCGTATTTTTCGGACTATAAGTCGCACCTGAGTATCAGTCCAAAAATACGTCATGATGAGGTAAAAAACATATATAAGTCGCACTGGACTATAAGTCGCATTTATTTAGAACCAAGAGAAAACATTAGCGTCTCCAGCTGTGAGAGGGCGCTCTATGTCTTCAGTGTAGACTACAGGAGCAGTGAGCAGCATAGAGCGCCCTCTCGCGGCTGTAGACGGTAATGTTTTCTCTTAGTTCATTTCTCTTGGTTCATGTCAAATTAATTTTGATAAATAAGTCGCACCTGACTATAAGTCGCAGGACCAGCCAAGCTATGAAAAAAAGTGTGACTTATGCCGCGTTTCCACCGAAATTACCCGGAACATTTGTACCAGGAACTTTTTTTCCCAGGAACTTTTTTCCCCCCAGACCTGTTGCTTTCTGCGTTTCCACCACGGTGTAAAGTACCGGGTAGATTAGGCAAATAGACTGGTGACGTAGGTCTGCTCGTTTCTCAATACAAAGTACCGCTGATTTAAAAAAAAAAAAAAAAAAAGGTATGCTGATTTTGGACGTGCATCATCGGTAGTTAGTTCTGACTTCGTTCATTAGTCTGGGGAGTGTGATGTCAGCGACGACGCGAATCCTGTAATTTTCCTCTCTGTATATTTACAATAAAACAAAATAGGATATAAAATACCACTGCCTCCTTTGGTTTTCATTTAAGCATAATAACAGCTGCAGAAATGTACTTAGTTCAGGGATATGTGTATATGCAGCCATTACAATGAAACAATATTATATATATAATATTATATTATAATATTTTATTTTCATTTTAACATATAGATAAATTGAAAACAGACCAAAGAAAACCTGTTAGATTTACCCCGCAGCTGAATTATGTTATGTTTAACCACTGAAGAGACATCAGAGCCAGCGGCACACATCAGAAGATCTATCCGAGATGAGGCTGCTCTCTGCGGATACATGAGGACTGAGCTTCCGCTGATCGAGTGGAGCTCACCGTCTACGAGATCGGTGAAATACATTTTTAAGTAGGCGCTGTCTTTATAAATAAACCATAGATTTGAGTTTTAAACAACTACATTCTCGCCTGAAATACTTTTAAAATTACATTCCATGACACAATAACAGTAATATTTGAAAATGATCCAAATAAATGGTGATTGAACGCAACCAATGCTGCGTGAACTCAGATCGCTTTGGCTACTGTTATTTCCCCCTCATTATATTTACAATAAAACTAAATAGGATATAAAATACCACTGCCTCCTTTCTTTTTCATTTAAACATAATAACAGCTGCAGAAATGTACGTAGTTCAGGGATATGTGTAATGTTATATACAGCCATTGCAATGAAACGAAATATTATATAGACTTGCCTTTTTTATTTTCATTTTAACATATATATAAATTGAATACAGACCAAAGAAAACCTGTTAGATTTACCCCGCAGCTGAATTATATTTTATGTTTAACCACTGAAGAGACATCAGAGCCAGCGGCACATATCAGAAGGTCTATCCCAGGAGAGGCTGCTCTCTGCGGATACATGAGGACTGAGCTCCCGCTGATCGAGTGGAGCTTACCGTCTCTGAGATCGGCGAAACACATTTTTAAATAGGCACTGTCTAAATAAACCACAGATTTGAGTTTTAAACAACTACATTCTCGCCTGAAATACTTTTAAAATTACATTTCATGACACAGTAACAGTAATATTTTGAAAATGTTGATTCGAATAAATGGTGGTTGATCTCAACCAATGCTGCGTGAACTCAACCAATCAGAATGTTTAGCGCCAAAGTCCCGCCCCCGAAAGTTCCGGAACTTTGAAAAAGTACCACCTCGCCAGCAGGGACTTTCTGAGGGGCATTTTTTTACCCGGAACTTTATTTAGTTCCTGGTTCCTGCGGTGTAAACACACCAAGTACCAGGCCAAAGTCCCTAGTTCCTGGGTAAAGTTCCTGCGGTGGAAACGCGGCTTTATAGTCCGAAAAATATGGTATATATATATATATATATATATATATATATATATACAACAGTTGGCTATATTTTTACAGTACAATTGTAATTATTGATTTACAGTACTTTTGTAAATGTACAGTTGTTACAGTAGTACAGTAGTAGTTTAGTATTTACATTAAGTTATCGTAAATTTGACAGTATTTTTTTTTATTAGTTTTTTTTTACAGGGGTGATACATATATTTAATATAATGTCATCTTTAAAATGGACTAATTCTGGCAAATAGTGTGCTGAGAAAACACAATAGGCCTACAGATAAAATGTTGAAATTAGGAGTTTGAATCCATAAGCAAGGCCATATTTTGGCCTTCCTGTTAGAAACATTGGTGTTATACAATTATGGTTTATCTGATCATATGCCTGTTATTTTTAAGGTTTTGTTGCCATGCAAACCAGTAATAACTCAGTCTGGTGTAATTTTTTTCTTGTTGCATTACACCTTCTACGGCTGGTGAATTTCTGATGTTTATAATTCTTCCTTATTTGAGAACTTGATTGAGTTTCCTTATCCTGCTGTTGACCTAGATTAGCTGTTGATATTGTTTAATTCTGTTTGTTCAGATATTTTGGATGAGGTTGCTCCATATAAAGTTAGGGAAATCTAAGTTTAATTCAGCACCATGGCTTAATAATCATATGTGTGGGATTAGGCAGGAATGCAAGAAGGCTGAAGGGAAACGGAGAAAGGAGAAGTTACAGGTTTTTCTTCACATTTTAGGCAATGGTTTTCAGATTATCAGGCTGCTTTGAGAATTGTGAGACAAAATTATTTTTCCAATGTCATTGCACAGAAATGTGATGGCCCTATAGCTCTCTTCTCAACTATTAATAGACTTCTTAATCTCAACCAATGTTTTGGTTTAGACATTTTCATTAGAAACATAATTTTTTTTTTTGGAAAAAAAATGGGATGATTAGATCTTATTTTCCTACACTGTTTGTTGAGCCCCTGGTAATGTCAATGTGACGAGTGGGGCGGGGCCGAGAGGCGTGGGAACGAGGAGTGAGGCCAGGTGTAGTGATTGGAGATGAGCTGCACCTGTGCCCCACCACCAGTATCGAGTCCCACGTAGGAGATGGAAGGATATAAAACTGGAGTGACGACCGTGAAGGACGAGAGAGGACCAGGCCTGGGACATTATTTTATGTGTTAGCTTTTTATTTGAGCGCGTCAGTCGCCGTGAGGGGCTGACGCGCTGTTTTGTTTATCTTTTGAATTATTAAAGTGATTTTTGATTGTGCGCCGGTTCCCGTCTCCTTCTTCCCGATGATTAGGGAGTTTTTATCGTTACAGTGGTGCCGAAACCTGGGAGAAGGAGGGACGCGCTGCTGAAGATCCCTCGCCGCTGTGGTGAATCCGCGGTGCCCTCGAGCAGGCGAGGTATGTGCCGCCATGGACGCTCGAGGCGGTGGGCTGGAGCGAGTTGCCGGGGACGGGTGAGCTCGCTGCCGGCCGCCCATGATATGGAGGGGCGGCTGCCATCCGTGAGGGAGCAGAGGAGTCGGCGCCGTTCGCCAGGGGGCCGGAGCCTGCTGCCTCCGCAATTGAGTCTGGAGGGGCAGGGAACGGGGGACTCCTGCCGCTGCCCAAAATTGGAGGAGCCGTCGCCGTCCACCGGGCGGCGGAGGAGTGTCGTGCCGTCCGCCGAGGGCCATCCAGTGCCACCGCCGGGCACCGCGGAGGAGATCACCCAGCTGGTGGAGGGCCGAGCAGCAGTGCGTCTGGGAACCGGATTTTTATTTTTATTTTTCTCTCTCCCCTCTCTCGTCCTTGTCGCTCCTCCTTCCATCTCCTTTTCTCTCGCCTCGTCTGTCCTACCCCCAGGTTCCTGCAGGTCCCCCCCGGAGGGAAGGGGGGGGGGGGGGGAGTAGAGCGCAGTCTCGAGGGTACCCCCCGGCCTGCGAGGGGCGATGGGGGTATGTGGCGAGTGGGGCGGGGCCGAGAGGCGTGGGAACGAGGAGTGAGGCCAGGTGTAGTGATTGGAGATGAGCTGCACCTGCGCCCCACCGCCAGTATCGAGTCCCACGTAGGAGATGACGACCGTGAAGGACGAGAGAGGACCAGGCCTGGGACATTATTTTATGTGTTTGCTTTTTATTTGTGCGCGTCAGTCGCCGTGAGGGGCTGACGCGCTGTTTTGTTTATCTTTTGAATTATTAAAGTGATTTTTGATTGTGCGCCGGTTCCCGCCTCCTTCTTCCCGATGATTAGGGAGTTTCTATTGTTACAGTCAACTTTCATCAAGAGTTTCAACCTATTTGAGCAGGTATCATTGGCACAAGTTAAGGACATCATTATTTGCTTAAAGCCGACTTCTGGTGATTGTGGTGTAGTTCATTTACGTCTTCTCAAGGAGATAGCGGATGTCAAAATTACCATGGATCTCAAAGATTTTTTGAAAAAATTATTTGTTCATAGTTAATGTCTTTTTAGAGAAGAATGAGGTCTTAGACAAGATTCAGTCAGGTTTTAGGATGGGTCACAGAACAGAGTCTGCACAAGAGTTATAAATGATCTTCATATAATCAGAGATTCAGGTAATTCTGCAGCTCTGATTCTATTGGACTTGAATACAGCCTACAGTAGATCATGGGATTCTCCTAAACTGTTTATCACATTTTATTTGGGATCCTTGGGACAGTTTTAAGGTGGTTAAATTCTTATCTTGCTAATGGAGGATTCCCCGTGAAGTATGGTGACTTTGTTTAATCTACAGCTTGTGGGGAACCTGTGGGGTTCCTCAGGGTTCTGTTATTGGCCCTGTATTGTTTTCCTTGTACATGCTGACTTTAGGCTTGATTTTTAAGAAATATGGTATGTATCACCATTAAAATGCAGATGATACACTTTTTATCTCCCTTTGAAACATTGAGAATTGTGGATCAAATTAAAATACTTTTGGCATGTCAGGAAGAGGCGAAGAGGAAGATGGCTTACAATTTGTTTCACTTAAACCAAAGTAAAACAGAGATTGTGATTTTTGGTCCCACAAGAAGATACTCAGGCATTGCCACCTATTTAGGTCCTTGTTCAGCCTACTTCATGGCCAAATAAGGAATTTAGGAGTTGTGTTCAATCCAGATTTAAAATTCGACAAGCAGGTTAATGCTTTGGTTAAGGATAGTTTTCTAGATTAGGACTCTTGCTGGATTAAAACCTATTTTGTTGAAGAAAGATTTAGAAAGGTTATTAATGCCTTTATATTGTCTCGTCTGGAGTATTGTAATATTTTATATCTGGGGTCCTGTCAGACCATTATTTCATGCACAATTAGTAACAATACAGCAGCTAGGCTGCTTGTGAGTGCTAATGTGGCAGGTTAATTATTCTATCTGCTGTTGGCCCCGGTTGGGGTGTGATTGGCAGACCAATGAAGTGAAAGCGGTCATACTATTTAAGGATTCTTATTTTGATGGGTGTAATGTTATCCTAATGATTCTGGGCTCTCCTCTCCCTGGCGTTTCCCTTACTGTGGCCGTTTGGCTAGAGTGAGGCTGGTGGCATCGGCTTTGTGGCAGAGTTCGTAAGTATGATTGGTGACATACTAAATTCTTTGATCACTTGCAACTATGGAATTTGTGTGTGTTACATTCAGTAATTGCTACAAAAGCAGGTGTGCGAATGCAAGCTGTTGCATTGAGACTTGGCACTTTGTTGGAGTAACCATATAGCTTTGCGTTTGGTCTTCATTCAACCTTAAACGTAAGTATGTCTCTCCCTATCTCTCTCATGGGGTTTAGATTCTAGGTTAATGTTTTTCTTTGTTAATGTAAAGGGGAAATGGAAAATCACAATCTCAAAGCTCATCCCGTGCTGAAGACCCTACACGTGACACTGCTGCTGTTTTGCTTATGGACATTTTCATTTCCTTTTTTTGTAGTTTATTTCTTTAACAGTGTTAATTTGCTGTTGTCTACTTCTACAATTGTTTGTTTTCTGGTTTGGTACAATGCATTATACTGGGGAAAATTAGGAGGCCTGAGTACTAAAGTGACCACGTCCAGTGTTTTGTAAAAAGTAATTTGTATTTGTTTTTTTTATTCACTATAGTTTGTAACTTTTGGATAATGGGTTTATTCTCTTCTCCAGGAGCCAGTGAGGACTTTGTGTGGAGCAGGGGAGGCTAGCCGCTCTTCTTTGTGTGCTTCACAGGGTGCCTTGTGTGTTTTTGTAATCTTTCTACAGGTTGTGAGTGCTGTGGTTGACTTGGTGTGAATCTAGGTGGGTTTAGATGATCCGCGGAGATGCAGCCAGCCTTCCCTGTTCCCACTAAGCTTGACCTTGTGGGTATGTGTCGGAAGAGAGCATTTTAGTATTCTTATAATAAAGTGTTATTTATTTTTTTTGTATTGTTACTCATGTCTCACTTAATTCCCTGCCCTCAATTGGTAAGACGTACGTGTGTGTGTCCTTATTGGGAGTATTTCCCTGGCCCCCCACCAGGGTGGCATAGTCGGATGAAACTAGTTGTGACTTAGTAAAATTTAAGATCTGTAATATCCGCCACACTAAGAAAAGTCAAATCAACATATCTTGGCCTCACTCATATGATAACTAGTGGGTTTCAGGTTAAAATATAAGGTTCTGTTATATGTGTTCAAGGCAGTGCATGGAATGACTTCTGCTTATGTGTCTGAGTTGATTACTTTCTGACCATCATCTAGGTCTTTAAGATTAACAAATAAGTTGTTTCATACTGTCCCACAAACTAATTTAAAGCTGAAAGGTGATCAGGCCTTTGCTGTTGCAAGGTCCAAAGCTTTGGAATAGCCTACCATCTGAGACTAGAGAGATTACATCCATAAATGTTTTCACAGCTGGGGTTAAAAATTATTTCTTGTCATTAGCTTTCAAGGAGTTGGGCTAGTATCTGTGTTTTTATTTGGATTGTTTTATGTATTGTATGTTGATTGTACAACACTTTGGTCTGCAGGTGCAGTTGTAAACTGCTTTATAAATAAAATTAATGAATGTTACTTTATTGGAAAGCCCAACAGTGTTTAATGTTGGTGATTTAAGAGTTTCTGTTGTTGGTTTTTGTGGTTACTACTGTTCTGAAGAGGAGATCTGGTCAAGATGGTGAACGTTATAATGAGCAATAACTGGGGGATAGTACAAGGGATTTCATACTTGTTAATGAATTTTTGCAAGCTAGAATGTGGTTTGTTTCAGGACACCCACATATGACCGTCAGAACACTATTGCGAACAACAGCCATTCACAACGAGCTGATGCAAGTCACCACCTTTCTTCCTGAATGAATCAATTGTTTATGAGTTAATTAGATAAATTAAATAACGTCTCTCATTAAGACCTATTGGTGGGTTTAAATTCCCATTTAAATGTGTAATTTATTTTATATATATATATATATATATATATATATATATATATTTTTTTTTTTTCATTGTCTACATATATTTAAAACATTAATCTCATAACATGATTAATGCATTTATAATCGCTGTGTAAATGCTTTTATGGCACCCCTGAGCTGCTTTAACAGTTTATGCATATGACAGTAAATATGTAAATACTCTCCTCTTTTGCTAAAAGTGTTATTTCAATAGTTTGATATCTTCTCGCAACTGATATAGAAATTCCTGTATTATAATAGCTGTTTAATATTACATCTAGTGGGGATGTCCCAAGCCGATTTCAACTACCAGGGCAAATTAAGCATTTTCTCACTAATCCATATCGACTCTAATCAGCCCCATCCTATATTTTACATCAGCTGTCACACATTGCTTCAAACTTGAGTGACAGACTGGCATTATGACACCCCTTTATGTTGCAATTATTCTCCAATACAAAAAGTGTATATCAGTAGTCCCATATTCATAAATGTGACCTAACAGTCTGTTTACATCTACCAAATATACATTAAGGCATTTAATCATTTAGCAGATGCTTTTATCCAAAGCAACTTACACATGGGGACAATAGAAACAATCAAACTAATAAAAGACCAACAATATATAACTGCTGTGACAAGTGTTTTTTAACCCCTTACTTTCACTCACATTTTTGAACATAGACTTTATAGTGCACGATTCAAACTTAAATTTGTATTGTTAATAATTAACAATAAAAAAATATTATTTTATTTTTTGAAAACATTTTGTAACATGATACTGATGTACCATTTACATGGTAATGCAATGTCTGATTTCAAAATGGGTTTTAAAGGATGCATTTTGAGATTTTAAGTTTTCAGTTGATACATAATTTCTGATGATTTCTAAAATGTGATAGTGAAAAAGGCAATGGAAGTTTTTGTCATAAATTAATCTATTACTTTTCCTACATCATTTTTTAACAAAAAACATTGGTAAAATATATATTTGGAGTCTTAGACCTTTCCAAAGATATATAGTTTGTCAAGATTAGATTAGATTTAATTGTAATATAGTGAAGTAAATGTAGGCGTCACATATACGGGACGGGGTGACAGTTAATTAACATATTTGCAAATGTATTAAAAATAAAAAACTTAAATGATCCCATTGCAAAAATATTCATACCATATTCATATAGGACAGTTGAAATTTAGCTCAGCTAATTGCTTTTACTACACTTCAAGTGAAATTAACCTATGGAAAGTTCAGTTGAATTGGTATGGTTTGGAAAGGCACACACATCTTATTAAGAGGTTTAACAGCTGATGATGTATATCAGAGCCAAAACAGGTCTTTGTTAAGTCACACATCTTGGAAAACGTTCAGAAAAAAATTCTGCTTCATTGAAGGGTCACAGAACTTACCGTACCCTTACCACTTATCCTTAATGGAAAAAGTTTGAAAGAAGCAGTACTCCTCCCAGAGCTGGCCTCCTGGCCAAACTGAGACACTGATGGAGGAGGGCTTCGGGTAGTGCTGTGACCAAGAACCTGATGGTCTCTCTAGTTGAACTCCATGATCATATGTGGAGAAAGGGGAAATCTACAGACGGACAAACATCACTGCAATACTCCACCAATCTGATCTTTATTGTGGTGTGGCCAAACTCAATCCTCTCCTCAGTGAAGACACATGAAAACACACTTGGAATTCACACACACACAAAAAATACCTAAAAAAAACAAGATTCTTTGTTCTGATGAACCTCAAACATCATGTTTGAAGGAAACCAGTTCTGCTCATCACCTCCCAAAAGTAGAGTGTGCTGGTAGCAGCCTCATGCTGTGGGGCTGTTTTTCAGTGGCAGGGACTGAAGAAATGCTCAATACACCAAAATATAGAGATAGCCTTAATGAAAACCTAGTCCAGAGCATTCAATGACCCTAAGCACACAACAAGAGTGGCTTATAGACAACTTTGTAAATGTCCTTGAGTGACCCGGCCACAGCCTGAGCTTGAACCCAATCAAATATTTCTGGAGTAACCTGAAAATGTCCGTCTGCCCCCATCTAACCTGACAGAGCTTGAGTGGTGAAGAGGTGAGGAGAGGGATGGCAGATAGTTGCCGAATGCTGATGGACAAAGCTTGTTGCATCAAACAAAAAAGATTTGAGAATGTAAAAGTGCTTCAGCTAAATATTTAGCTCTATGAATACAGTGTACTTATTATTATTATTATAATTTTTTTAATACATTTATGAAGTTGTGACAATTCTGTTTTTGCTTGATGTAGGAAGAAAGTAATTTAAAGCAGTTTAATATATGGCAGCAGCTTAACAAAATGTGCAAAAAAATTAAAGGGTATAAACCCAAGGGACTGTAGCAAGTGTTTTTATTTTTTATAAATAGTTAGAAAGGCAAAAAGTAGATAAATATAATTAGAATAGAGAGTCTTAGTGTGAGAAGGTAGAATGTGGATGGAAGTTATGTGTCTTTAGACATTTCTTGAAGATGGCTAGGGACTCGAATTACTGCTCAAATTGAGTTGGGCAGGTCAATTTCACCAGGAGGGAACAGTTTATGTAAAAGTCAGTGATTTTGTGCCTCTTTGGGATGGCACTATAATGCGTTGTTCACTTGCAAAATTTAAGCTTCTGGAGGGCAAATAAGTCTGAAGTAATGAATTTAGGTAAAGGGGAGCAAAGCCAGTGGTAGTTTTGTAGGCAAACATCAATGCCTTGAATTTTATGCAGGCAGCTATTAGTAACCAGTGTAAACTGATAAACAGAGGTGTGGCGTGCATTATTTTCAGCTCATTAAAATTAAACTTGCTGCAACATTCTGAATTAATTGTAAAGGTTTGATTGAACTGGTTGGAAGACCTGCCAAGAGAGCATTGCAATAGTCCAGCCTGGACAGAACAAGAGCTTGAACAAGGAGCTGTGAAGCATGTTCCGAAAGAAAGGGCTTGATCTTCTTGATGTTGTATAAAGCAAATCTGCAGGACTGGGTATTTTTATCAATGTAGTTTAAGGATGTCATCTGATCATCAATCATAACTCCAAGATTTCGGGCTGTTTTTGAAGGCGTTATGGTTGATGTGCCTAACTGGATGGTGAAATTGTGATAAGCAGTTCTGTCTTGGCAAGGTTGAGTTGAAGAAAGCAAGAAATGTGTGTTAGACAAGCTGAGATGCTACCAGCTATCTTCGCATCATCAGGATGGAATGAAAGGTAGAGCGATATAAAAAGCCATTTTTCTGAATGACAGAATGTAGTGATGTCATGTAGACAGAGAAGAGAAGTGGTCCAAGAACTGAGCCCTGAGGCACTCCAGTAGTTAGATGTTGTGACTTGACACCACACCTCTCCAAAATACCTTGAGGGACCTAGGTAAGACTCAAACCACTAGAGTGTGGTTTCTGCAGGAGAAATGGCTTGAAGGAAATGAGATGAAATAGGATCAAGTGGATAAGTAGTAGGATGATTAGAAATGCTGAGTTTTCAGACTTCTTCTTCAGAGAATGAAGAGAAGGATGTGAAAAAGTGTATGTTTGTTGGTAAGATGTGTTTGAAAGTTGTGCAATTGTGCACTGATGGTTTTAATCTCATTAATGAAGAATGTGGCAAAGCCATCAGCTGTTAGAGTTGACAAAGGAGGAAGGAAAATGTATTATAAGTGCATGTGAGAGTTAGAAAAACTGAAGGGTTTAAAGAAGGGCCGGCTTGGAAAACAAGGAGCAGACAGTGTCTAAACAAGATGTAAGAGTGGAGCAGAATCAGTAGCACTGTGGCCATCAAAAGATGCTAAATGTTTAGGGCAGTGGTTCTCAACCTTTTTTCAACTGGGCAAGTCTCTTGTGATACGCATATCATTTACATATTACATCACCAATATGTACGTCAACCAAATGTATAATATTATAGCCTAAATATTAGGATATCTAATCAATTAAATTTCAATTCATTAAAAAAATAATAAAAATAAATGAATAAATAAATAATCGAACAAATAAAAACCCAACCCAAAATAAAGCCCAGGCCTGGTCCTCTCTCGTGCTTCACTGTTGTCACTTCTCTTTTGTATCCTTTCGATCTGCTCTGTGGGACACGAGACCGGGGAGTGGAGCAGGTGTCGCTCATTTTCCCAGTCACTCCACCGGCCTCTCTGCCATATATATATATATATACACATACATACTCACCATTAATAAAACACCTGATGCTGTCGGGAGCTGACCAATTTTGTGAAATTCGATTTGAAAGTAGTGACGATTGACAGTTGCGATTTTAAGCTGCAGTTTGTAAGATACGCATGGAAGCATGACTTGACACATGACACTGCAGAAAATATGCATTCACAAATGTAGCCTATGTTCAGGGGCACCTTAGGTGACCAGAGGCCCCTGGGCTAAAGCTTTACAGTATTTATTATCTTGATGAAAGTTATTGTCGTGGTGTACATTGATGCCATTCAATTTGGGAAGAGTGACGCGGCCATTTCCAAACAATATGAAGTCCATCCATCTACAGTGAGGAAGATTATTCACAAGTGGAATACATTCAAAACAGACACCAATCCTCCCAGGAGTGGACGTCCCAGCAAATCCACTCCAAGATCAGATTGTGTAATGCTCAGAGAAATGGCAAACAAGCCGAGACCTTCACCACAGACTCCACAGTTCTCGGTTAACATGTAAAAAATTCATGACAGTACAATTAGAAAAATATGGAACAAGTATGGCATGTTTGGAAGGCTTGCCAGAAAAAAAGCTTCTTCTATCTAAAAAAGCATGGCAGCACAGATAAGGATTGCAAAGTTGCATCTAAACAACCTAAAAGACTTAAAGAACATGTCCTTTAAACAGATGAGACCAAGTTGTAGATGTTTGGCCATAATGCACAGCAGCACGTTTGGTGAAAACCTAAAGAGCATATCAGCACAAACATCTCATACCGAAAGATACACATGCTCTCTCTCTCTCTCTCTCTCTCTCTCTCTCTATATATATATATAATGGCTGTATAAATTTGGATTTTTGTGTAAAACTTTAATGTACTTGAAGTGTGCACCAAGCAATAGGAAAGAAGAGTTGCGTCAGGACTCTGTATCAGCAGATACTCACAATTTAAGGAGTAATACCGGATGGGACATCCTAATGCCTAGATGAAGCGGCAGGTTGTATATTCATTTGTCTTGGCTCATAGCATAATTCAGTCTTTTGTTTTGTGGAACTCAGTAACGATGTTTTAGAGCCCAGGGGCTTCCAGCCCGCTACAATTCTTTTCAAAGTCAAAGTCACCTTTATTAATATAGCGTTTTAAACAAAATACATTGCGTCAAAGCAACTGAACAACATTCATTAGGAAAACAGTGTGTCAATAATGCAAAATGATAGTTAAAGGCAGTTCACGTGGCACCTACATTAATATTTGTCTGTTTCTCTCTTATTCCGAGGTCACCTTAGACACAAGTAGATATTTATTAGGTACTAGTACTTATTTATAAGACACTAGTATTTTTTTTTAATTACTACTAGTAACAATCCTTATCTTACTAGCCAGATCTGTGTTTTTACTCATCTTATGTCTGGTCCAAATTGTTCAATTTAAAAAAATTACTAGTTAAATAAAAATTCTTATTTTACTATGGTAAAAAATTGTATAAGTGAGGATTTCCAGTCAGGATTTAGACTGTATCATAGTACTGAGATTGCTCTCCTTAGACAAAGTACCTGCTCTTGTCATCTGATCGTGGTTGTATACGGCGTTATTTTTTAGTCAAAAGTTATGAGCGTGTAAGACATGCTCACGAGCACATTATGTTATTTCACACGCGCAAAAATTTACCTTCAGCTGGCATGATAAAAGTACTCGCACACAAATTCAACAACTGAGAGGTGTACAGGTAGCTGCGAGCGCATGGCATACTCTCATAGGTTAACTCTGCTTGTACAGTGGAATCCTGCTCGCGGAGTGCTGTTTTGCTCGCGCAGTGGATTTCTGCTCGCTCAGCTGATTTCTGCTCCCTCGAGTCTACATGAATTTTGACAATTTGGGGGCAGAAACCAAGGAGGGCACTGACCCTCTTATGATTGGACACTTTCACACAGGGACATCCTTGTACCTTGATTGACAGCTCTCATTACAGGAAGCACAGAGTTGAGTTAAGTTACCACCGAAGAAGAGTGGGAATGAATTAGAATTAGAATCTTTAATGTGACTCGAGAAGAACGAGTCGTCTCTGGGATTGATTCATTCAGTTGCACATGCGCAATATTCTATAGGTTCTCTTCTGCTTTTATTAATTCACCTGTGTCAGTCAATGCACTCTTGAGCCGGAAAGAGAACTGATTAGTTCATAGTTCGGGTCTATCGGGTTTTTGACTCCTTCCTTAATCACGTGACAGCCCCATAAGCTAACCCAATGCAGTCAGAGCCAGAAAGTGAATTGATTAGTTCATAGTTCGGGTATATCGGGTTTTTGACTCGTTCCTTAATCATGTGACATCCCCATACATTAAACCAGTGCGGTGTTGAGCAGGAAAGAGAATTGATTAGTTCATCTTTCGGGTCTTTGGGTTGTTCGTTCTTTTGTCACGTGACTTGACAACAATGGCTAGAGTAATTATTTAATTTACAACTTTCCTTACAAATGGGTGCATAGTACTTATTATTATTATTATTATTATTTTAATTTTTGGTTATGCTTTAAATTTTGTCCATATGATGGTGAAATCACTTTGATAAAGAAGAGATTTTTTTATTTTTTTTATTTTTTATGGTTTCTAACCTTCAAAAATGACCTTGTATGATTTATTGTCATGGTGCGTGCTAGTCAAGAGGACTCAGAAGCAGAGTAGAGAAAAGGAGAATCTTTATTCTCACCACAAAACACAAAATAACATAAACAATAATAAAATGTTCTGGCGCACACAGAGATCTCCGAGCTGGCCGGCACACTGCGGACCACTCGCGCAGCCGGATCTCCGAACTATGGATCCTTAGCCGGGAAAACAGAAGGTGAGACTTGAAACAATACAAAACTGGGCAAAGACAAAACAATCTACTCATGATGACAGACAGAAAAACAGAGACATATTAGGGAGTGGGGTAACAAGCAACAGGTTTGTGATCTGCACAACCCCGCCACGATCAGCACTGATTGCCAAGACCACGAGCTACCGAACAGACAGGACAACAAAGACTGCAGGGGAAGCTGAGATGGCACCCTGCACCGTGACAGTACCCCCTACCTTCTGGCGTCCCCGGAGGACTCACCATGACGCTGATGAAATTGATCAATGAGAGGGCGATCCAGAATAACGCGAGCAGGAATCCAGCATCTCTCCTCCGGACCATAACCCTCCCAGTCTACCAGATATTGATGACCTCTACCCCTACATCTTACATCAATGAGCCGCGGTACAGTAAAGGCAGGCGACCCCTCGATGAGCCTAGGAGGTGGAGGGGCAGAAGTCAGGGGCTGAAGGGGGGAGCGAAAGGCAGGTTTAATCTTCGAAACGTGGAAAACCGTGTGGATTCTTCTAAACTGAGGGGGCAATTTGAGCCGTACTGACACCGGACTAAGCACTTTGGCGATGATAAACGGTCCAACAAATTTGGGTCCCAGTTTACGCGAGGGCATTCTGAAGTTAAAGGAGGGGGTGAAATGCTATTTCATATATACTGAGTTTTTTCCAATGGTTAAAGAGTTGGATTCCCATGCTAAACATGGACAAAGTTTCAAAAATTAAGTTGTACGTTTGAAGGAGTATTTCTGTTCCAAAAATACTCTTTCCGGTTTGTCACAAGTTTCGTAAAGTTTTTTTTAGAGTATGGGTCTGTGTGACGTTAGATGGAGCGGAATTTCCTTATATGGGTCCTAAGGGCACTTCTGCCGGAAGAGCGCGCGCTCCCGTATAGCAGAGCACTGAGAGGCTGAGCACAGACATTCATTGATCAGAGCGAAAGCGTTGCGAAAAGTCACAAAAGAAGTCTGTTTTTGGTTGCCAGGGCAAGACAACCCTGCACAGATTACCAAAAAAAAAAAAAAAAAACAGCATTAAGGGACCAGTGGATGGAGTTTATTTTTACAGAGCATAAACGGAGTTGTGCAAGTGTTTTTGTTTGTTCCCTGCATTTTGAAGATGCTTGTTTTACAAACAAGGCCCAGTTTGACACCGGATTTGCACATCGTTTATTCTTAAGGATAATGCAGTCCCAACGAAAAAGGGTCACGATCGTGTGTTGGAACCGCATGCTGTGAGTAAAACTGCTTCAAATTTCTCTGTGTTGTTAACTTAGCTATCGGCGCGTAAGCACATCAAGTAAACAACATGCGATGTTGTCATCAAACTGCATGAGTAAAACTGCTTCAAATATCTCTGTGTTGTTAACTTAGCTATCGGCGCGTAAGCACATCAAGTAAACAACATGCGATGTTGTCATCAAACTGCACTTTCCACATGTACATCTTAAAAAAAAAAAAAAAAAAAAAGACGACATAAAGTGGAACTTAGTCATTTTCCAAAACCGCTAAGCAAATATATACAGTTTCAGTACATACCACATAGAGACTTCATTGCTGATGCTGCTCTTGTTAAATTTCAGCCTCTGGATCTGATTCTGGATCATAATTATACGCTGAATCTGACTGTTAGCCATGGTTTGTTTTGGACGCTCTCAACACAAAAGCCTACTGGCGCTCATGATTCTTTAGCTCCGCCCACACGTCACGCCTCCAGCCGGTCGTGTTTTTCCGTCATCTTTCTCTTATGAATATAATAAAACTAAAGACTTTTTGGAGTTATGAAGGATGCAGTACTACTCTATAGGTACTCAAGATTAACAGGATATTGAGTGAAAATGAGCATTTCACCCCCCCTTTAATGTCTCCAGGGTGGCAAGCTAGACTAGAAAAGTGGCCCCACTGAAGTACGCTAGTTCGGACTGACTCAGGTACAATACTCCCTATTCCCAATGTCATAGTTCCGTTCCACGGGGGTTAAACAATGAGAAAAGAAGTCGCAGGGATGTATTTTCTCGTCCGAAGATGATCTTTAAGACAAAACTGCCACAACCCCCACCTCCCCACCTAAAATGGGGGCTGAAATAAATTGATTATTAAGGTTCTCAAACGCAGCTTGGGCCTGCAATGACGTTTCCTTGTGGAGGTGAGATCAGTCTGAAGAAGGGCGATCTGGCTAAAGTTCTGAATGAACCGTCTGTAAAAATTGGCAAACCCCAGAAAGCCCTGGACCGCTCTACGACTATCTGGAGTGGGCCAATCAGCAACTGCCTTTACCTTGGCGAAATCCATTCAGATACCTTCAGGCGAGAGAATAAAACCCAGGAATGGAATTGACTGTACGTGAAACTCACACTTCTCCAACTTAACGAATAAACGCTTCTCCAGAACTATGGAGTCAATTTAACGCCGTATATATACGCAAAAAAATCACGTTTTGCAAAAGAAAATAAAGTTTTGCAAATGGAAATTCAAGTATTGAAGAAAATAAATTTGCAATTAAGAATTGCAAAACATAAATGAAACAGCGAGAAAGCAATGATTTTGCAATACATATTTTCCATTGTCCTATCTATTCATTTATTTGCAACGCTGCTTTTATTTTGCGTGTCAGTCTAGATTGAGCTTGTGATACCATTTTTCCTTTGGGCTTCACTTTTCCGCACGTCTCTCTTTGTGGCACTGTTTTGACGTGGGGGTGGAGTCAAGGGACGGGGGCATGTACAACATACCTCCCTGGAAGTGACATCATCGGCCCCGAGATACAGCTCACTGATCCAGGTCCTGTCATGATGAGCAGAGGCTTGCGAGTGGATCGTTTCGTTTTATTCAAAAGCATTAAAACATTCATGTTTTCATTTTATTTACTTTTATTAACAAATGTATGTGTATTAGCAGCATTTGTTCAAGTTAAAGAAGTTGTTAACATGAACATCTGCTGTTTATTTCTCTTGATGTGCACACTTTTATAGCATTAAAATCTGTATTGTTTCATTTGGTTAACTGCAAGTGTTTGTTTAAAATCACTTAACTTGTGGAGGACGCCAGCGCACAGAAGCGTTCTTTGTTTACTGTACATTAGTTCAAAGGAAAACGCAGCCCTGAAGAGTTTTGTAAATAATAGCCTATAAAAGCTTGACATGCCAATAAAGCTTTGATTATGCTATGTGACAGGAATTTTTACTGGAAGTGCACTTTAGAGGATGAATTTAACAATAACTATATAAATATCCTAACCCTATAATAATAAATAGTAGAATTATAAATTAATAATTCGCTAGTTTCATTTGTAAATGAAAACACTCATTTATCACAGAATGTAAATTAGGTAAGCAATACATGAATTGAAAGGGGAAAATAAGCATAACAATAAATATAAAAATATAGCCCTAATTAATATAATATTATTATCAATTGTATACGGTTAGCCTATATGAATGAATGTTTGGATAAATTAGTGATGCATTTATATAGTGCTTTATTGTGTATTGTTGTCTACCCAAAGCGCTGTACAATCATGTGGTCTCTCCTCAACCACCAGCAGTGTGCAGCATCCACTTGTATATATTATATATACTGTATTTTCCGGACTATAAGTCACACTTTTTTCATAGTTTGACTGGTCCTGCGACTTATAATCAGGTGCGACTTATTTGTCAAAATTAATTTGACATGAACCAAATTTATTGGTTCTAAATAAATGTGATTTATAGTCCAGTGCGACTTATGTTTTTTTCCTCGTCATGACGTATTTTTGGACTGATGCGTCTTATACTTATGTGCGACTTATAGTCTGAAAAATAAGGTAATGATAAAAATAATATTAGCCTTAAATGAACATATATTACATAAAAAGACACGATCAACGTACTGTGGGATGGATAAAAATATTTTATTAATCTCTGATAATCTCAGGTTGCTCTGGTAACCCTGGTTTGTTTATGGATTAAACTTGTGGACACGACATTATCACGTTCCCAAGAATTAATATCTCATGGCCACGACAAAACTAAACCAAAAAGACTCGAGTTAAAAAAAAATCTTACAATGAATATCATTTATTACTTTTTGACAGTAGAATTTGCGATCGATAGGAAACTTGAGTCATAGACCTCTTTAATGATGTGTGATAATGTGATAATGATGAAGTTATAGTTTATGAAGTGAATTGAATTATTTTACATTAAATCTAGCAGTAACTAATTTAAACAAAGAACGCTTCTGTGCGCTGGCCTCCTCCACAAGTTAAAGCTCCAATATGGAGGAATTTTGTAATAAAATTTCCGAAAATAACTTGCACAAAGTGATATATTTCCAGTTGTGTACTTACAATATCTCAAAAGTCTCCAAAGATTATTTCTGAGAAATTCCGATTTTAAATAACTGGCCGTCCCGGAAAAGAAATGTCGCCTCTCAGTGACGCAATGTCCGCTCTATACTTTGTTTACGGTGTAGACTATGTGATGTTCCACCACACCGGTCAAATGTCACATGGTCAAATGCGGAAGTGGTGGTTATGTTATAGTCGCGCGTATGGTTTGGTTGTCGTTGTTATGGATCACGATTACTCTTTGGCAAGTATTGAAGTGCCAGTAAAATGTAAGCGTCCATATTCGGATACACGCAGACTGTGTGACAAAAGGAGAAATAAAACCAGGATAAATATCGGCCAGGCATTTACGAGATGGAGAGAGCTGCGCGAAAATCTTGGACTTGACAGAGACTCTGCTCTCGCGAGTGTATTGATAGACAGGTAAGCAAATCAATTATTTATTTTGTTATTGTACAAGTAACGTAATAGTTACAGTAGAGATGATTTTAATAGATATGAATTACACCACATGCCTGTACATTCTGTCACTGTAGCATTTTTTTCAATAACGTTACCTGTGAGAAAATAACATAACGTGGCAAATGGACTGTTATATTGCTCTTTGTACTAAGGTAAGGATTTTTATCACGTGTGGTGACCGAGATTATGGCAGTACAATTAAATACAATCGGATATGTGTTTTTAAAAATATATTTAGTCATTACTTGCAAATGTTCGTTCAAACTTACTTTTAGAACGATTGAATTGAGCACGTTAAACAACACGGCATTAACCATAAACACGTAACACTGCACAACATTAACCCAACAAATCATTTAACAAATAGCTGTAAGTTGTAACGGGATAATATATGTAACGGAGGCCAGCAAGTAGTGCTGTGCAGGTAAACCTCACTCCCCGATACTTTTTGCCAGATACTATCACCCCCCTCGATATTATTTGCCAGAGACTGCAACTCCAAATTAACATTAACCAACTCAATTCAGTTAATGATTTCTCTCATCATTTTTATTATCTTCTTGTTCATGTCTTCTTGTTTTCGCATCAGTTGAATTATTCTTCTTATTCTTCTTATCTTACAAACCATTTTCTGCTGGTCCATCGGTTGATCTCTTCTTCCGTTTCTCTTGATGCTTGTCTTTCTTCTTTTGTCATTTGACCTTCTTGCTCCAGTCTTTCTGGAGGCCTTCAACAAGTAAATCATCAAAATCAATCTTTAATTTACCTGGTTTACTTTTATAGTTACCTAGTGAGACTCGATTGGGAATATTGTGATTGGGGGACCCCATTCCTAAATTGGAAATCTACCAAACAGGGCCGATGATGTCACTTCCAGGGAGGCATGTTGTACACGCCCCCGTCCCTTGACTCCACCCCCACGTCAAAACAGTGCCACAAAGAGAGACGTGCAGAAAAGTGAAGTGCAAAGGCAAAATGGTATCATAAGCTCAAACTAGACTGACACGCAAAATAAAAGCAGCATTGCAAAGAAATGAATAGATATGACCATGGAAAATATGTATTGCAAAATCATTGCTTTCTCGCTGTTTCATTAATGTTTTGCAATTCTTAATTTTTGTTTGCAAAAAGCAAATTAATTTTCCTCAATACTTTAATTTTCTTTTGCAAAGTGTACATTTTATGCATATATATATATATATATATATATATATATGGCGTTAAATTGACTCCATAAGAAACGGTCCGGTAGGGGGCATGTATGTTCGTTATCTGGCTCTGCAGCACAAATTTCCCCCCGGCCTTTATTTAAGACCGGCCTTTATTTGTCCGTGTTGACCACGCCCCTGGCCACTATCAGAGGCCCGGCGTTTATTTATATATTTTAGGAATTACGGTACATTTATACATATGCCATGTCATGCCATATCATCATTAAAATAGCATCTAACAATAGACAATTTTTTCTCCCTCTAACCTATGGTTCTGTAACCATAAAGGCTGCTAAGCATTTAAATAATCCTGTGAATGCACTTAAAGAATGCAGAATCGAATCATTATAATCGAATTTGTGAATCGAATCGAAATTTAATCGTTCTAAATTTGCAAAAATCATTCTTGAATCGAATCGAAAAGCTATGAATCATGAATTGAATCGAATCGCTGCCTACCCAAAGATTCACAGCCCTAGTTCCAAACTTAAACAAACACACCAAATGAGCGAAATGCTGCAGACGCTGGCCCTCAGCAGCTGTAGTGTACTGTCAGCTGATCAGGACAGCTTAATAAATACTGAGTAACATTTCAGACACATTTTGCAAAGTTTCTGAATTTCTTCATTGCCAATAAACATTTTTCCAAAGAATCTGAAATTTTGTGGCACTGGTCCTCCCTTTAAATTATGCAGGTTACGCAGGGCCCAAAACCACCAGAGGGCCCCCTTGCTCTAATAGTTGTCTAAAATAATTTTAGTTTAGTTTTCCTGCGATTTTGAAAACACCATGCTGCATTCCTTTATTTTCCTGACATCCGCATCAGTCGGTGGGGTGCATTTAAAACCAACATAAGGGCTTCACATTACTAGTCATGTAGGCCATATTTGCAGATTACAAGCACACACACAACTGTTGTATGAATCTCACTAATGCATACGTGTACAGAGTGTGCAATTACTTGCAAAACATAAATGTACGTGTGAATAATAAACTATCCACCCACCTATTATCCATTGTCTGTGCTTATTTATATGCACTCATATCTGCTTGTCAGTAAAGACTGGATGTTAAATCTGTTGTCTGTTTTAATATGAATCAGTGGTCCAGGTGTGAGCTGTCAAGGGGATTTTGCCAGCTGTAACTACTATAATTATCTCTAAAGTTTAACTTCTGTGGCCTGTTTTCCCTGCTGATGTGACTAACAGGACAGTTAACACATCTCTGCATGTCACACATTCAGCATCTATAAATAGCATCATCCACCACCCAGACACTGTGCAAGCAATTGGCCTCAGCGCTGGACTGCTATTTCTGAATTTGGTTTCCATGGAAACAGCTGTGATAAAGATGAGATGGTAATAAGCCTGATAAAGGCAGTTATTTTATTTTTTTAATGATAGTCCCTGAACTCTGTGGTGATCTTGCCTATTGCCCAATCAGCTTTTGGGCTCCAGTATCTTATTCCGAATCCTCTTGTATTGATGATTATATTAGCATGTGTGTTCGACTGATGTAATGACATCTTTCCTACAGGACCTAGAAAAAGACCCTACAATTGATACAGCTGTTTCTAATGCTCTTGATGGCCCAAATTAAGGAGATTTTATAGATTATACAGGCAGTTTTTCAAGAAATGTTCAGATAAATTGACCCTGTTACTCTTATGCCGGGTACACAGCAAAATATTTTTTATATCTTAGAAGATTTTCAAAATGTGATAGACCACAAACATGAGGATAAAAAATCATATGCAGGAAGAAATTGCTATGATTTTTGGAATGATTTTATACATGACACGTTGTTGCCACAAATCAACAAGCTGATCCTCCATCTCTCCTGTCCACATCAATTTCACTTTGTGCTGCACCATGACTGCTTTCCGCCATCATCTCGCTTTCTGATTGGATATTGTTTCGTTTCATGTGATAATCTCCAGAGCGTGTATGTGTTTGTCCTCAGGGTTCCCCCCATACATCAGAATTTCTGATCGTAAATATTAAACATGTTGAATATTTATGATTCATGAACGGGTGGCTCCGACGCTCTTCCAATCAGGTTCGGACATTCGTAACACACCTCACAACAAGGGAAAATCTGATAAAATAATCTTTGCTCTGTATTATTATTTCATTTCTTGCTTGCTTACAGGGCCTGTTTCAGAAGTAGTTTCAGAGTATGTTAACCCTGAAATGAGGAAAACTCTAGTTTTTCTGTTTCATAATGGGAGGTTTGTCAAACCTGAGAAAGCAGGGTAAGTCAAGACCGTTATTAAAGGGGTAACTTGTACTCAGAATCAGTTACCATGGTAACTTACTCTATGAACCTAACCTGGTCGGGGGCAGGTTTTCTTCGATAAACCCAGAGTTTCTTTCAGTCTCCTCTCCTTTTTATAGGGCAAGCAATGTTTAAATACTTAATTCATTCATGCATGCTGCAAAAATACTTTTCTTATTACGTGTTTGGTCCCGCTTTATATTAGGTGGCCTTAACTACTATGTACTTACATAAAAAATAAGTACAATGTACTTATTGTGTTCATGTTGTATTGTAAAACACTTTTGCTGCTATTGAGGTGGGATAGGGGTAAGGTTAGGGAGAGGGTTGGAGGTATGGGTAAGTTTAAGGGTGGGTTAAGATGTAAAGTATGGGTCAACAGTGTAATTATAAATGTTATTACAGAAATTAAATATAGATATAATTACATGTAGGTTTTTTTTAAATATAAGTGCAATGTAAAAACGTGTATGTACACAATAAGTACATTGTACTATATTATTAATTAAAATGTACGTACATAGTAGTTAAGGCCACTTAATATAAAGTGGGTCCACGTGTTTTTTTTTTCTTATTTTAAGGACACATATAAATACAATATAAAATAATAATGGATTTTCTATAAAGGAAAATTATATATTTAGTCTTGTTTCCTTGGGGGTCTAAATGAAGTGCATTTTACTTAAGTTATATTATATGCCAGTGTGGTAATAAAAATAATCTTAATGCAAATGGAAAACATCTGAATAGGGAATGAGATGCTGCGGTGACGTCACCTGCTATGGGAACACCCCTCGGTGTGACGAATGTCTGAAGCCCTACATCCCGCCAATCCTATAGACCTTTTTCGCACTTCCGCATTTTTCGAACGGAAATACGTCAATGAAGTGTATTAGAACTTCCGGTTATCGTAGCGGTCCGCGGCAGATACGAAAAATGGCAGAGTCAAAGAGTCGCAGTTTCTGTTGTGTTCCAGGCTGTTCGTCTTCCAACCAAAAACAGCCCTACCTTTCTTTTCATTCTTTTCCTGTGGATCCAAACCTGAAACCCAAATGGATACAGGCGATCCGAAGAGAGAAAGGGCATAGTTTTAATGTTAAAACAGGTAGCACCTATGTTTGCAGCCGGCACTTCGCTCCGGATGATTACAGTGGTGGCTGCGTCGTTCGTCGCCTGAGGAGTGGTGTCGTCCCAAGCCTATTTCCTTGGAACAACTTTACTGCTCCTTTGAGAAGGGAGTCAGTATATGACAGAACCTTAAAACGTCGGTCTATACAGCTATGCTGTGAAGATAGCGACATGGTGGCTAAGGCAGCAAGGATGGATCACGACTACGTGACACACCCACCTGCAGGTAAGATTGTTCATAATGTGTTTAGTTAACGCTATTCAACTATGTGTACCGTTATTGGATAAATGCATTTATACCTGAACAAACTGATGTTTATATTATAAGCTGTTCACGAAATTCAAATAACTTTAGCCTACATCTGTAACATAGTCTCATGCTGTCTAGCTGTAAGGGGCCAGAGATGGGCAGTAGGGGAGAGCGGGCACAACCTAACGCTTTTTGACTTTCTCCATTTTTGTAAACCTACTTTGGGTTTAGAGTGTTTATTTTTTCCCCAAAAATTTTTATAACACGACCATATAACAGTTTAAAATGTAATCCGATCTAATTAAAAAAAAAAAATACAAGAAATCTTAAAATATTTTCTCAATAAAATACAATTATTGTGTTCATATAAAATAATGTATTTTTTTTTAAACAATAATGAAAAATTTATTCATGTGGCAGCTAGTAAATACACTGTTTCATCATACTAGCATGTGTGGAAGTATTTAAAACAAGTGTGTTACAAATAGCCTTGTGTTAGGTTGTGCCCTGTTCTCCCCTATTTTAATTACATGTATTTAATTACTTTTGAGTATTTTGTCATTTGTATTTTCCTTAACAAAAAATAAATGAAGTGTAATTTGTAATTAAATACTTAAAATACTTTTTATTCTTAAAAATACTGTGTTGTGTTGAAATGTGGCATAAATATGTTAAGACTGGTTTTTAATTTCTTTATCTTTACAGGTGCTCTGGATGAGGCTTTGGATTACATCCATGACCTAGAAGCCAAATTGCAAAACACTGGTCTACCACCCCCTACTCTCTTCAGCCGATACTGTGCGTCAGACGACCAAATACGTTTCTACACAAAATTTCCATCTGAGAGTGTTTTTACTATTTTTTGGGAGTCGATTGCACCATCTGCACTTAGACTGGTGTACTGGACCAAAGCACAGAGGGCAGGTGAGGAAGGCTGCGAAGATCCCAGCCCACCACGCATAATGCCATTAATAGATGAGTTCTTGATGTACTCCATGCGGGTTGCTGTTGGCATGAAGGAGCAGCTCATTGCTGACATGTTTAATGTGAGCATTGCCAGGGTTAGCAGGGTTACCATCACCTGGGCCAATTATCTTTTTATGATGCTGAGCTCACTTCCCATCTGGATAAGCAGGGAAAAGGTTAAGTCCACTATGCCCCTTAAATTCCAGCGGTACTGTCCCAATGTCAGAGTGATACTGGACTGCACAGAAATTTCCCAGGAAACAGCCTCATCCCTGACCTTACAATCAGAAACATTTTCAAATTACAAAAACAGGACGACATTGAAAGGGCTAATTGGAGTTGCTCCCAATGGTTTGGTGACATTCATCTCACCCCTGTACACTGGGTGCATCTCAGATAAGGAGATCACCAGGATCAGTGGAGTCCTTCCCTTGCTGGAGCCAGGAGACGATGTCATGGCGGACAAAGGGTTCCTCATTCAAGACCTCCTTGCTGACGTTGGATCTAAGCTCATCATTCCACCTTTTAAGCGTTCAGCTCAATTCAGCAAGGAGGAAACGGAACAAACCCAAGCCATTGCCCGCCTCAGAATTATAGTGGAAAGAGTGATTGGTAGGATAAAGTCCTTTCACATCTGGGACTCTCCCGTGCCGCTCACACTGATTGGCAGTGTGAATCAGATCTGGCTTAACTGCTGTGTTTTGGCAAATTATCAAGGACCTTTTTGTTTTGAAGAGTGAATTAATGTTTGGTATGTAAATAAAGTGTTAATAGTATGTAAATAATAAAAAAAAAAAAAAAAGTGAAAAAAAAAAAAATGTTCGCACATATTCTTAAAAATCAAATTAAATATAATTGTTATATTCTTAATATTTTTCTGTTGAAATGTGCCTTTGATTTCACACAAAAAATAGATGAACAAATAAAAAAAGTTTGGTCAAAATTGTGCATCATTTAATTTTTTTGGTATGCGTAACATCAACTGATTAATAAAAACTCATAACATCAAATATTTACAATAAAACAAATAACATTACAGATCATTAACATTAAGACAAACTGATTGGCAAGACAAGATTAGTGTAATTTAAGGTATGCATTCATGTATGTGCCATAATAATATATATCTAATTGCTCTTTCATTTCCGCAATGAACGAGATCACGCCAAATTCTTTCCACGGTTAAAGTTGATCGGGTATCGGTAACAAAGTCACACCATGTCAATCCTGTGATTGCCAGTTGGCCCTGAACCTGCCAGTAGTACTTATGTGAACGCCTCAGACTGGCGTGGCCTTCCTGCACCTTGAGGTGAGCAACCTGAGATGGATCAGTTTTTGTGCTGCTCTTCACTTCAACCAGGCCAAAAGGAGGTGACTCTGAAGGGTCATACACCCGACCGTCTGGACTGGCCCCGAGATGTGGTGCGTCAGGGTGAATGACGAATCCTGCTGGTAACACATTAACTCGCAACAGTTCAGCATAGTTTGCCAGTACTTCAGGCTCCACTAGTAGACCACGCTTCATTGCAGCTGTTTGCTTTGTGGAGCCTCTGATCATCTGAATAGCTGCAGACTCCAGCTCTGCACGACACGCCCTACTACAACAAGCATCCCAAAAACGACTAGCAGTCAGCCTTGGTCGCCGTAGCTGTGTCCACGCAGGACATTTGGATTGCTGCTGAGTTTCTTTTGCTATCTCACAGGACAGCTGCGGTGACACTTCAAGAGACTGGAGATGCATAAACTGATGCAAGGTCGGGACAAAATGCAACCTGGGAAAAATGTGCTGCATCAAAGGAAGGGATGGAAATTCTGGAGCCATGTGGTGTAGGAGGAGGTCACTGGACTTCTTGGGTGGACAGTGATAGGACATGGGGGATCCACGAGGGACAGACCCAAGTTTAGATGGCGTCAACTCCATCTCAGAAAGCCCATCCAATACAACAGCCATGAGAGGTTGGGGCTGCACCTGGCTTAATTTGCTTCCAGATGCCATCATATATGGATCTGGCAGTGGTCCTAGACAAGAGAAACACAAGATTATTGGTCACACAAAAGAAAAGTTAGACTTGAGTGCATATATACATTTACATTTTATTCATTATATCTGAGTTAACCATCATTTGGTTAGTCATAACATTAAAAAAAACTTAACTTGCTCTCACAAAGCAACAAAAAGTTAAATTAATCACCTGTATATGCCTTGTACAGTGTGGACCTCAGACCATCCTTGCCAACTGTTTTGGGCTTTTGCACCACCAGCTCACTAGCCGGTTCAGGATGGATTCCCTTAAAAGTAAAAGACAAAAAGCAATTACAGTCTGTAGTCACTACTGGGGGTGTTTTTATAATAATTTAGAGTTGTTATAGATACGCATCGGTTCTTAAATCATAATGACATGTTTATCACAAACCCACCTCTGTTCTTGGTCTGTGCCATCTTTGCAAGCCACTTGTGCAGGCCAGTGGGGGTGGAACAGCCTGCAGACCCAGCTGTGAATAATGTGCGGTCTGGTACAGGATGGCAACTATGTGATTGCAGAATCCTTTACCAGCCGCACAACTGCAGGAGAAAGCTTTCAGGTTGGCACTCTCTACATCCAGTGATATCTAGACACATTAAATAGGTTACAATTAAGTCATACTTATGTTGCTACATCAATGTTCATAATAACATCAAACTATAACTTTCAGTAGGGTGACCAGATTTGAGTTGGTAAAAAAAAGGAAGAGTGAAGTGAGTTTGTGAGATATTTCATTGAGAGTAATGGGTGTGCAGAGCTGCGTACATAATGCAAATATGATTACATTTCATGTATGTTCAATGTTATTTTATTATATAGGTATCAAAAAAGAGGACATGTCCGGGAAAAAAAGAGGACGTCTGGTCACCCTACTTTCAGTAAAATAATAGTAAGTGAAGAAAATGCCGCAACCGCAGCAAGAAGAGTGAACACGCAAGAACGGGCAACTTTTGCCAACCGGCATTCTGTCTGTCTATAGTCAAACCTCCAGTTTGTGAGGCTCCTCGCTCTTTCTCATTGACCTGAAGCATTTACCTCTCACTACTACCTGTCCCTGGAGTATATTTAAAACTATAACCGCATACAAAAAGAAAACATTACGTGTTATCTCACATAGAAATACACAACTTTACAAGAAAGTTTCAGTAACATTTCACATTCAACGTTACCTAGTAATGTTACAGCTTCACCAAATTACTGGTTATGTTAATCTCGTGCCTTCTCACTTAAACATACACACAACATATTCACTGCGATGTGTTATACCTTATATTACAAATTCGCAACACCTAAGATATACAGTTAACGTTAACAGAGTTATAACCGGTGCTATGGCTAAAGCTAGCTAAAGCTTACCTTGATAATTGTGGATAAACTCTTCGTGGAAGAACTTGTATCCTTTGTCCAATTTGTTCCCTTTAGTGGACAAATGCACCTCCACACTCTTCACCACATCGGCGCTGGTGAACTTGGGAAGAAAACTCAGGCTCGTCGAAAACACTCTAGCTGACATTTCGATTTCTCCGCCAACAAAGCTCACACCGGAACTGGGTTTACACTTCGTTGACGTGTTTCCGGTTTTTGCGTAAATGGTCTATTGGCCAAATAGCGAATGGCACCGCCCTACGCATGCGTACGCATCGTATAATTGGGTGCCGCACGCCATTTCGCTCAGATTTCATGAACTGAAGAAGAAGAATGCTATCAAGGTATGGCACGGCCAGGACTGCAGCATCTCGTTCCCTATTCAGGGAACCATGGTTACATACGTAACCGAGATGTTCCCATTCATAGGTCACTTCGATGCTGCGGTGATGTCACCTGCTATGGGAACACTATACCATAACGCCTGACATACCTGATAGCTTGGATCCAAGGAAGCATCTGCTCAAGCGGAGAGAACCCGGGAGCCAGGGGCCATCCTCATATCCAGACTGTAAGACTTGATAAAAGTGATCGGTGAGGACCAACCTGCTGCAGCACAGATATCATCCATAGAAGATCCACTGAGAAAAGCTTGAGAAGAAACCACTGCTCCCGTGGAATGAGCTTTAACTCCTAAGGGCGAAGCGAGTCCGTGCGCCTCATAGGCTAACGATATTGCCTCCACCAGCCAGTGGAACATGCACTGTTTTGTAACCGCATGGCCTTTATTATTATGTCCAAAACAGACAAAAAGCTGGTCAGACTCACGCCATGGGGCTGTACGATCCACATAAGACTTTAAGCTCTCACAGGGCAAAGACTTAGATCTCCAGACCCCGCCTCATCAGGGGATAAAGCCTCCAGGACCACTTGCTGAAAGCGAAAGGGATTAGATGCGACCTAGGGACATAATTAGGCCTTGGTCGCAATAACACCTTCACAGAGCCCAGTGCAAATTCCATGCACGAGGGTGAGACAGAGAGAGCCTGAAAATCACCCAACTGGATTTTATCCGGTACAGTTTCCAAGGGCTCAAACGGATGCCCTGATAAACCCTGCAACACAATGGATAAATCCCATGGAGGAACTCGCACAGGGCGGAAAGGCCTCAGCCATCGCGCACCCTGTATGAAATGAGAAACCAGTGGATGACGGCCCACTGAGGCACTGTCTATATATTCGTTGTAAGCTACAATGGCTGCCACATAAACCTTTAGAGTGGCTGGTGTCACTGCTTCCGAAAAACGGTCCTGAAGGAACTCCAGTACTGAAGCCACTGGGCAGTAAACTGGATCCATATTACGAATTTCATACCAGGTCGTAAACAGCCTCCACTTGAAAGCATATAAGGGTCTCGTAGAAGCTGCTCTAGAATTCAGTATAGTCTCGGTAGTTTCAAAAGAAAGGCCAGGACATACTAACTCACTCCGCTCAGAGGCCATGCCCACAGTTTCCATAGATCTGGCCTCGGGTGCCAAATCAGTTCCTGTGCTTGTGATAATAAATCTTGTCTGAGGGGAATCTCACATGGAGAGCTCGCTAACAGACTGATCAGGTTTGCAAACCACGGCTGTGTGTGCCACCGCGGAGCCACCACCAGCAGCTGTTCCACTCTGTCCAGCCGTATTCTGGATAATACCACTGGGATCAAAAAAATTGGGGGAAAAGCATACAAACTGGTCCTGGGCCAACTGTGAGCTAACGCATCCAGGCCCAAGGATGATGGGGGGCATAGGGAGAACCATAGCGAGCAATGCGTAGTCATGTTCGATGCAAATAAATTCAATCTCGCTTCTCCGAAAATCTGCCATAAGAGATTCACCATTTGGGGGTGTAATCTCCATTCCCCTTGATCCAGAGTCTGTCTGGATAGCAAATCCGCTCCGAAGTTCAAACGTCCGGGGACATGAACAGCTTGGATCGACAGAAATTTGTTCTGAGACCAAAGAAGAACATGTGATGATTCAGGTATGACACAACCGCTGTGTTGTCTGATCTGAGCAGCACATGATGGCCAATCAGCAGATTTGAGAAATACTGGAGTGCTAGAAAAACCGCCAGTAATTCCAACCTGTTTATGTGGCAACTGCGTGGTGCCGCTGTCCACCCTCCATGGGCTCGGCGCCATTGACAAACAGCTCCCCAACCGGTCAAAGACGCATCCGTCGTGATGGTCTCTCGGAAAGCACAAATCCCCAGTCACAGACCTCCGTGTCACAGTAATCGTCCAATGCGGAATACAGCGGGGTGAAATATTTGGTCTTTTCGTCACCACTGAAAAGGATGCATGTAAAGTAATCCCAGACAAATTACGGGGAATGCCATTAGACCTAAAAGTCTGAGGCACAATCTCACTGTCACTGTGCGACCTGCTTTGAAGCGCTGCACGCATGACGCAATTGAGTGTGCGCGCGGGAGAGAAAACTTTGCTGTCATTGCGCGAGGGTCCAAGTCTATTCCCAGAAAGGTTACCCGTTGAGAGGGGATTAAAACACTTTCCTGGAAATTTGTGCGTAAGCCCAGGCTGTTTAAATGATTCAGCACAAGATCCCGATGAGAGTGTGCTTGAGTCTGTGATTGCGCTAACACCAGCCAATCGTCTAAGTAGTTCAAAACACGAATGCCCTGGAGCCGCAACGGGGCCAGAGCTGTGTCCATGCATTTTGAGAAAGTACGGTGAGCCAGAGCTAAGCCAAAGGGAAGAACACAGTATTGATACGCTTTGCCCTGTAAAGCGAATCTGAGGAACTTCCTGTGTCTCTTGATGATCTGAATATGAAAGTATGCATCCTTCAGATCGATCGTGACAAACCAGTCGTTTGGTTGAATCTGAGACAAAATAGACTTCACCGTCAACATCTTGAATTTGCTCAGCCTGAGTGCAAGATTCAGACGGCATAAATCCAGAATGGGTCTTTTTTTGGTACCACAAAATAATGGCTGTAAAACCCTGACTCCATCTGAGAGGGGTGTACATCTTCTATAGCCCCTTTGCTCAGCAGAGCTGACATCTCCTGTCGCAGCACCACTATTTCCATCGATTTCACTACCGTGGAAAGAATTCCACGGAAAGGAGGCGGGCCTCTTCGAAACTGAATGGTGTATCTGTGACAAATTGTGCGTAACACCCATTGAGAAATGTTGGGCAAGCATTCCCACGCGGTCCGAAACAATACTAGCGGTCTCAAAATTTCTGCTTCCTGCAACGCTGTCATACACGTTAAAATGTCCGGGCACGAAAAGTTTGTGACGTTCATGCACAAGGGAAGTGTATGCATAAGAGCCATTGCGTCTCATTGTGTTTAATCCTGAAATGTGTCCACGGCAGGAATTAGGAATTTAGCTAGCAAAAAAGCGAGACAGTCAATGTCAGAGCGTGGGGACTGCAGTGAGAGGGTTAGCAGTCCAACAGCACTCAAGTCGCTGCGTTTCGTTGTGTATAATCTGAAGCGTATCCACGGCAGGATTTAATCCAACAAGATAGTTTATCCACCACGCGGGTAGCCACATAAATAGCTCACTGAGGAAGGGGAGGCGCGTTTCTCCTGTCCGCTCGGAGGGTGAGAACCGCATGTGCCGGCCAGAGCCTACTCTGAGTTCGAAGCCGTGGTTGGACAAACATAGTTTGAAAAAGAAAATCTGCTGATTAACACGCTCGAGTGGGGGAGAGCGAGCAAGTGGAAAACTCCAGTGCATCACTGTATTCTTAGTCAAGCCGCACATATCGCCCCTAACCAACACCTCGTGTGGGGCCTCGGCGACCGCAGAAGCGAAACGGTGGGGGTTAGACACGAGGCGACTTATAGAAATACACTCCAGAGCGCGGATTCTTTTTTTTTTTTACTGTAGCCGTAGGCTATCACGGAGAGAACATGTAGAGAGGCTGATAACAAACATCTCATGAGCGCCTCCTCGTGATAAACCCATTATATGGCTCTTACCTTTCGTTGACTCATCGCGTCCGCGAAGAGGATTTAACACTGCTCGTAGAAACCACTGGAGAACGCGAGATTAATCCTAGGGCACAGATGATTTGCTTCCCTGAAGGAATGAAATCTGAGCGAAATGGCGCACGGCACCCAGGTATACAATGCGTACGCATGCGTAGGGTGGTGCCAAGCGCTATTTGGCTTCAGACATTCGTCACACCGAGGGGTGTTCCCATAGCAGGTCACCTGCTATGTGTCACCGCAGCATCGAAGTGACCTATGAAAGGGAACCAGATTATTCTGAGTGTCTATTACAAAGTGCAAATCTACCGTAGCTCCACCCTGCAATGTCACATATGATTAAATACTACCCGTGAATAATGTTCAGTAGTGTAGGCAGTAACTCACTGGACACAGAAAACTAGCTTGTGATGCGATTGACGGGGTTCAAGTTTGGATTTGGTTGAGCCCCTTCTTCTCACTTTTCCCATCGCTTTAGAATTTATTTTCAATAAAAATTAAGACAACTTTCTAAAAGTGAAAGTAAAGTCCCTTATGCGTGTTAAATAATGATACAGGGATTTATCATTTTAATTAATATAATCATTTACAATCTGTTATTATTTCATCCTGATAATGTATAACACTGAGGTGCAAATAGGCCTAGTATGGATCTGCCAGTATAAATAGCTAAATTATCATTTACACTTAGACTATCGCAAAGAACTGCTACTTCTACATGGTAAATAGAATATATTACTATTTTCACTAAGTGTAAATAGCATCTAGAGCTATTTGCACTTAGCCTACTGTAAATTTAATCTATCGCAAAGAAAGTATGTTAATTCCACTAAGTGTAAATAGTTGCTGCTGTTTTTTTTTTCTTACCATAATAGCTGATTGTTTGTAAAATAATAAAAAATATTATATATATATATATATATATATATATATATATATATATATATATATTTTTTTTGCCAGTGAGATGCCATGAAAATTAATAGCCTATTAGCTCAATAACCTACAATTCTGCCTGTTCAGAGTCATAGCACCTTTATTTGCACTTTTACTTCCCATACCCCGAGAGTTTGTCTAGTTGACTGTGAAGGGCTGTGCTGTGGTTGTTCCATCATCATGTCTGGATGTGGATCATATACTGCTGACAGTACTACCCTTATGAAAAAGAAGTTTATTCTAGTGTGCTATTAGAACAGTTCTTTTAAACTAAAATTAAGAGAGTTTACTTTCAGTCTACTTTGTATGTACTATTCAGATGTACTTCCCAGAAATATACTTCAAATTGCACTTAAGTATACTTGACTTACAGATACTGACAGACAAGTCTAAGTATATTTGGCCTGCTTGCTATTCGAGATATACTTAAAAGTATAATTAAGTATTCTAAGTATTCTTTGCATGTAATTGTGTTTACTATTTTGATTGAGCAGCTTATTACTTTTATACATATTACTTTATTACTTAATACTTTTTTAACATAATATTACACACTGTCTTATAGACTAACATGTTCAAGTTTATATAGTAACAAGCATTTGGGTGGAATAGCATAGAGTCAATAAAATAAACATGTAACTGAACATGATATTGACACAGTGATACTAACCCACATAGAAACAGATTTTATTTGCAATTCTTCCCAGGTGTAAGAATTGGAACAGAATTAATTCATACTAGCTTCTATAATAACATAGATACAGAGCAGATACAGATACAGAGATTTTTAATCTAATTACAAATCATTAAGCCAAATAGGAAAAGAAGCAAGTCTTTTTATGAAACATAAATAATTGGCAATACAACACTATAGTACTATGTATAATATCACTAATGACTGCTTTTTTAGTCTCTTTCAAATGGATTTGGCAAAGGTGCAATGTACAAATTGTCAACTGTTTCAACAATAACACATTTCATTTTTATCATATCAGGCCAGATGGCACTGATCTTTCCATTCTTCCTAATCTCATGTACAAATGTACTCTCTACATTTATTTGTGAATCTTTACATAAAGGCCTGCTAGATTTAACAAGTACCTCAACTAAAGCACAGCAATGTTTGGTACATGCACAATATGCAGGGCTTTGCCTTTGATGGGCGCACATTTGTTTAAAAATGACTAAGTCATTAATTAAATAGAATGTACCATCTTTCAAGTATGCAGCACTGTTATATCTTTTCTTCAGTCGATCATATTTTTGAGTGTGATACAGAACTCCATTAACCAAGAAACGGCTGTAAGACCAGAAGCAGTTACTTAGATTTCCACATAACTTAGAAATCGCAAGCCTGGAAGAAGTTTTGATGTTTTCCTGAAATGGGGGATGCCCAAAAACCTGGACACTATCATTTAATTTTTCACATGTATCTGTTCTTCGCTTATTAAAATAAAGTTATTTAACAAATGACTGGACCTTTGCACTCGTATGTTTAGCATTTTCTGGCAATTCTTTCCACAACATAAATTTTCTAACTATTTGTGAAGGGACATTCTGTGTTCCATTAAAATACTTTAATAGAGTACCCATATTGGATTCAAATGGAAAGGCTGACGTAGCCCATAATGGTCCCCACTGTTTCACACTTTGTGCGATATGTGTGAGCAAGTGTACGTTAAATGTCATGTGGTCTTTCCCATATATTCTTTGAAATTCTATTACAAATTTTTTAAGAGCCAGTTCTGACAACAATAGGCTTCTAGTCTTGATCTTTTCCTGGAGTAATATATATACATCAAACACCAATAAAAACAAATGATTCCAAAATCTGGCAGGGAGTATTCCTTTCAGTACATGGAGAGCATAGAATAGGAGTAATGCTTGCCATTCTGAAGCTTTCCAGAACTTCCTTTCATTCACTGATCTTGGTGTCCTAGTTATCTCAACAGGAGGTTTTATTTTTAAAAGTCGCATATCAGCCTCTTCCGTCTGTTTGCCAATGTACCAGGGGGCTTCACTGTTTGCTGTATCAAACCACAATGTGGACAGTTGCCGAGTGACTCCAAGGCACACGTTGTGTTGATATTCAGGAATGAAACCATTTATCATTTAGAAATGACTAAGCTTCATTAAAGGAGATGGCCCTTTGACTCCAAATACTAGCTCATTATATGAAGCTGACATTGCATGACTGAAATGAACCCTTTCATTTCGAAGTGCGGGTTCAGGTTGATCGTATGGATATGATTTACCACCTTTATGATAACAGAAGTCACAACCATAAAAACCATTGAACTGCTTTGTGTTACGAAGCATTGGACGAGGCATTGAATCAGAGCTACAAACCACCACAAACACTTTAGAAACATGCCGGTTTCCCTGTGTGTCTTACCAGTCAATAGCTTCAGTCTCTAATGATAAGGCTTCTTTAAGGGGGGGGGGGGTGGATTGGGGGGCGGGGTGAAATGCTCGTTTTCACACAATATCCTGTTAATCTTGAGTACCTATAAAGTAGGACTACATCCTTCATAACTCCAAAAAGTCTTTAGTTTTATTATATTCATAAGAGAAAGATAGTCTGTACCGATTTTTCACGGAAAAACACGATCGGCTGGAGGCGTGACGTGTGGGCGGAGCTAAAGAATCACGAGCACGAGTAAGCTTTTGCGTTGAGAGCGTTTGGAAGCTGTGACAGCTGTGAAGGCTGAAACTGAACGAGAGCAGCAGCAGCAACGACTCGCTCCGAGCGGCGCTTGAACCCGGGTCTCCGATGGGAGGCGGACGCACTAACAAGGAGGCAGAGATATTTTAAGCAGTTTTACTCACCACATGCGGTTCCAACACACTATCGTGACCCTTTTTCGTTGGGACTGCATTATCCTTAAGAAATAAATGATGTGCAAATCCGGCGTCAAACTGGGCCTTGTTTGTAAAACAAGCATCTACGAAATGCAGGGAACAAACAAAAACACTTGCACAACTCCGTTGATGCTCTGTAAAAATAAACTCCATCCACTGGTCCCTTAATGCAGTTTTTTTTGGTAATCTGTGCAGGGTTGTCTTGCCCTGGCAACCAAAAACAGTTTACATGGCAGGAGTGATTTCTTTCTCTCTGACATCCATCAAAGAAGAAGTGTTGTGACAAATGCTGTTGATTTTTTTTGGCTTAACATACCTCTACCAGATGGTAGAGATGGCTCAATCAGCTTGAATTAAGTTAGGTACTCCTCTCAATAAAATATAGTGACTCAAAATGTGCTCAACCATTTGGTCGAGCGGCAGTTAAAGGGTTAATGTATCAAAATTATTTTAATGTGTGTGGGTAGACATAGGAGACATAATATATATAATATATTATATAAAATTATATAAAATTTCACAAGAAATAGCAACTAGTCCTACATCTATTGTCAGCAATAAAATGTTAATTTAAGTTAATTTAACCTATTACTGAGCATGGCATAGCTACACACAATGATCCTGCTATCTACAGCCAAATAATAGATTACAAGACCCATACCATATTGCTCATAGGCCTACCCTTGAGGTTTATCAAAAAATGTGAAGACTTAACATTCGATGTTTTCGTGGTGTAACTGGGAAACTGGGAAAGATTATGTAACAAAAAAGGTTTAAAGAGCAAAAATATCAGAACTTTATTTATTTTATTCATATATTTTTTTTATTGAATTTCAAAAAATACAATTCAGTTCTCAAGACATTTAGCGAACAATGTTTATGAACATAAGGATGGAATGATCCTCGTCTCCATCTCTGCTCATAGCATAGAGTGGTTAAGCGTTTTCAACCCAAGCCGTCAAACTCATAGACATCATACAGTATTGTTCAAAATAATAGCAGTACAATGTGACTAACCAGAATAATCAAGGTTTTTCGTATATTTTTTTATTGCTACGTGGCAAACAAGTTACCAGTAGGTTCAGTAGATTCTCAGAAAACAAATGAGACCCAGCATTCATGATATGCACGCTCTTAAGGCTGTGCAATTGGGCAATTAGTTGAAAGGGGTGTGTTCAAAAAAATAGCAGTGTGGCATTCAATCACTGAGGTCATCAATTTTGTGAAGAAACAGGTGTGAATCAGGTGGCCCCTATTTAAGGATGAAGCCAACACTTATTGAACATGCATTTGAAAGCTGAGGAAAATGGGTCGTTCAAGACATTGTTCAGAAGAACAGCGTACTTTGATTAAAAAGTTGATTAGAGAGGGGAAAACCTATAAAGAGGTGCAAAAAATGATAGGCTGTTCAGCTAAAATGATCTCCAATGCCTTAAAATGGAGAGCAAAACCAGAGAGACGTGGAAGAAAACGGAAGACAACCATCAAAATGGATAGAAGAATAACCAGAATGGCAAAGGCTCAGCCAATGATCACCTCCAGGATGATCAAAGACAGTCTGGAGTTACCTGTAAGTACTGTGACAGTTAGAAGACGTCTGTGTGAAGCTAATCTATTTTCAAGAATCCCCCGCAAAGTCCCTCTGTTAAAAAAAAGGCATGTGCAGAAGAGGTTACAATTTGCCAAAGAACACATCAACTGGCCTAAAGAGAAATGGAGGAACATTTTGTGGACTGATGAGAGTAAAATTGTTCTTTTTGGGTCCAAGGGCCACAGACAGTTTGTGAGACGACCCCCAAACTCTGAATTCAAGCCACAGTACACAGTGAAGACAGTGAAGCATGGAGGTGCAAGCATCATGATATGGGCATGTTTCTCCTACTATGGTGTTGGGCCTATTTATCGCATACCAGGGATCATGGATCAGTTTGCATGTGTTAAAATACTTGAAGAGGTCATGTTGCCCTATGCTGAAGAGGACATGCCCTTGAAATGGTTGTTTCAACAAGACAATGACCCAAAACACACTAGTAAACGG
This sequence comes from Carassius gibelio, assembly GCF_023724105.1. Taxonomy (NCBI): domain Eukaryota; kingdom Metazoa; phylum Chordata; class Actinopteri; order Cypriniformes; family Cyprinidae; genus Carassius; species Carassius gibelio. The sequence goes on from NC_068418.1 coordinate 4,599,662, forward strand.
GCAAAGTCTTGGTTCCAAACCAACAAAATTAATGTTATGGAGTGGCCAGCCCAATCTCCAGACCTTAATCCAATTGAGAACTTGTGGGGTGATATCAAAAATGCTGTTTCTGAAGCAAAACCAAGAAATGTGAATGAATTGTGGAATGTTGTTAAAGAATCATGGAGTGGAATCACAGCTGAGAGGTGCCACAAGTTGGTTGACTCCATGCCACACAGATGTCAAGCAGTTTTAAAAAACTGTGGTCATACAACTAAATATTAGTTTAGTGATTCACAGGATTGCTAAATCCCAGAAAAAAAAAATGTTTGTAGAAAATAGTTTTGAGTTTGTACAGTCAAAGGTAGACACTGCTATTTTTTTGAACACACCCCTTTCAACTAATTGCCCAATTGCACAGCCTTAAGAGCGTGCATATCATGAATGCTGGGTCTTGTTTGTTTTCTGAGAATCTACTGAACCTACTGGTAACTTGTTTGCCACGTAGCAATAAAAAATATACTAAAAACCTTGATTATTCTGGTTAGTCACATTGTACTGCTATTATTTTGAACAATACTGTATATGATGTCTATGGTCAAACTGACGTTATCAGAAAAGGAACGCCATTCCAGACCAGAAATAACTTCTCAGATTTTGATTAAAGATTACCACGGCAAACTTTTTTTTTTGTGTGTGTGTGTGTGTGTGTGTGGACTTGTTCGGATTAATTTTTCACCACAAGATTATAACATGCGCTACAAAAATACAATTGCATGTCGACTTTAAAAATAAAAATGTCTTACCATATTGTCATTTTCAATCCATCTGAACCTGGTTCTCCTTGGAATTATTTCTGAGTCATCTTCCAAGTTCCTTGTGTAAGGTCCTGCATGCTTTGCCATTATTTAACTTGCAAACACCTGCATCAACAAGAATGCATCTCCGAATTTAAAAAAAAATAATTTGTAACCGTCTGTCGTGATATTTAGTCATGTGATCCGTTCGCGCACATCCGAATCTTAGCTCTTGCCTAATTAACAACACATTGTGTTTATTGTAAGCAACAAACTCTGCAAAGCAAAAAGAAAATGAAGAAAAAGCGTCAGTCACAACACTTAAACAATAGCATTTGCCATTTATTATTTCAAGAACAAGAGCTTGGAAGTGGGTAAAATTGACTGGATGAGTACTCAAGACCAGCAAAATTGTTCATAAATTATAACACAATGTCCCACACTCGAGGATGAAGATGATGGATGGATGAGTGTGAAGTGGGAAAAAGGCAGAAAAAATAATAATTGTCCAGCCCTTTTTCCTGCAAAAGTTTTAATGTTCGGTGGTAAGTTAACTTTAATCTTTTAATAAGGTTTGCATCACTAAACTTGACGTATTAGACATAAGTAAATAAGCAAAAAATATATCACAGACTGTCTTTAAGGAACAGCGGAAAACACAGTTTTTCACAATGTACACACAACTTTTTTTGACAAACAACTATAGTGATCTCTGCCAGAAAAGGGAACAGTTCAATAAGGGTGAAGACATCTGGAAACAAACACTGAGGAGGAAGACAAAGCCAAACAGTTGGGTGATGGAGGATGTAGAAGAAGAGGAGGGGCCAAAAAAAAGGTAATTAGATGGATAAAAACATCTGTATGTGAATCTAGAACAAATACAAATGTCCATTGCTATAATGAAGCAATATATTCCTCTGCTTTAATTGTAACACAAACATGCATTTCTGTAAAGCTGCTTTGGAATTATATTTTGAAAATCACTATACAAATCAATTTGAATTGAATCCCTGGTATTAAACAACTTCAAATTGTAATTTTGATAGCAAAAGTGTAAAAAGACAGCATGTACCCCAAAGCAGACCAAATGATTGAAAACCTGAAGAAGGAGCTGATGGCAAAGCAAACTTCTTTACAGGTAAATTATTTTAAGATTTGCAAATTTTAGGGGAAACCTTTTTTTTTCTTTTTCTTTTCTTTTTGCTCTTTGTGTTCCAGTCAGCTATCGAAAATGAGTTCTCATCAGATGAGGACATACTTGAGAGAAACTGGAGTAATGTACAACAGCAAATGAAGGAACTTAAAAGAGAGAACAGGAGGCTAAAAGAAGACAACATTAAAGAGATACTTGATGCCATGAGAGGTAATTATATGAATTAAAAAATAATAATAATCTGCCCTTTAAACGCAAACACACAACTTGACTTTCCAACTGTGTGTTTACATTTTGTGCTCTACACTCATGGCTGACAGAGCAAAACTACAGAAAGTGTGGGCTCACTTTACTAGACTTAATGAAAATGCAGCTAAAAGCAATACATTTAGGGTAGGTAGTTGGTAGTTGTGTGTAGGGTTAAACACCTGCAACCTCATAAAATAGTTACAAATACCACATTCTATAAATCTGAAGCATTGCAGCATGTTTGACTGCTATAGCAAAGTGACTGCTGCAACTAACAGTGTTCCTTACCAGCCATAACTCAAATTAAACCATTTTAATATTATACAAAGCACAAACAAGTGTGGTGAATGGCAATGATTGGATCAGTATTTATTTTGTATAATATTTAAATGTTTAAAAAAAAAAAAGTTGTTGTGAGTAGTGATTTATTTTTGCCATTTGTGTCAACATGCAGTTATGAGGCCTTTTCACAATTTTCTTATAATCATTTATATCTCCATGTAGGATATCAGATGTTAATGTATCCAAAGTTCATCGGAGGTGTAGAAACTTGATGGTGTGTCTGATTAAAACACCGGAGAGATACCAGTCCTTTGCTCTCTTGTATTTTAAGTTCAAGATGATTATTCATAGACAATTCCCATAACATGGGGATGGACAGGATGAACTGGATGGGCAACATGTACAAGATGTACAGGATGTACAAGATGGTCTTAAGTCACTACAAACAGTAGAATAAAAGAAATCATTCAATACCATGACTTAGGTGCCCTTGAGCAAGGCATCGAACCCCCAACTGCTCCCCGGGCGCCGCAGCATAAATGATGCCCACTGCTCCGGGTGTGTGCTCACAGTGTGTGTGTGTGTGTGTGTGTGTTCACTGCTCTGTGTGTGCATTTCGGATGGGTTAAATGCAGAGCACAAATTCTGAGTATGGGTCACCATACTTGGCTGAATGTCACTTCACTTTCACTTTCAAAAGGGAGGTTTAAACAACCGGAGCTTGGTGCTTGGCAAATCTGACATTTGAGGAATAGATGGCTTAGCTCTCCACTTCCTACATTGCAAACAAGACCACTGATGTTTTTTTACAGCTTGTCTCCCTCTAATTATCCAGTAATTGCGGCGGAGTTCTGAGAAAACTCTCTCTGGACCAGGATGGAAAAGTTTCTCATCACAGTCCTTGATAATTAAATGGGATAATGGATGTTTGGGGTCGAGTACAATTGGATGAACCATTCCAGGTTCCATATCCTCTACACGTCTGGGCTTACCTCCCACTACAATAAGTCCCGTCATTGAATTCAGGAGAAAGTGTAATGAGACAGCTTTGAGGTTCAATGGGCTTTCCTTCTTTTAAACACTGATACTCAGAGGGAAAACTTTGTTGCTGGGCTTGTCTCAAAAGAAGGATTTGGACTGAAGAGGCATCACAGGGGTCCTCCCTGTGTTTTTGCAGTAACTCTTTTGTTGCGGACTGTAACTCTGACCATAATTTGAAACTGGAAGGATCTGGGAGTATGCAATCATCCACTTGTGTTAAGCCACAAAAGAGTGGCTTGCGGAGCTCAGGATCAGGACTAGCAGGTCTGGGCACTAGATTTTTGGGCCATTCATGTGGAGGAAATTTCAGAAACGTTGGGCCTTGTCGCCATCTATGAGCAGGTTTGGCTAAATCAACTAGAGTTTTACCTCTAGTAATGTCATCTGCTGGATTCTGTACAGAAGGAATATACCTCCATTCTTTTAACAAAGCTTCCCACAGTAGTGACGAAGTTGAAAGAAGTGATTGGACAAATAACACTTCAGACCTCACCTTCTGCATCCACTTCTGCAACACCTTTAACATCAGTAGACTCTGCATGTGTTTCTTCTCAAGTGTTGTCTGATGATATGGTAAGTACCGCACATGCATATAAGTGTTACGGTCCATGTGGGAAGGTGATTATACAATGTCCAATTAAATCAACTTGGCAGTAATTATAAACATTACCTGAAAAATCTGCATATTCAATTGCATGGTGAATGTGCGTGATAAGTGGTTATTATGAATATTGCCTGACCACAGGAAATATAGGAAGATTTAGACAGGATCTTACATTGAACAGGAGCATTTCGCACCCTAGTTCATTTTATTGGGATATGTGGTAATGTATCTCAGATATCCTATTTGGTTGGGGAATAATAACTTTGTTTATTTGCATTAATGCACAGATGATGAATAGATATATATCCCAGGGAACGTGTTTCATTATCATTTCATTAGTTTAGTGTCTAACAACAATGTATAACCAATTGCAAACTGACAATTATTTTTCAGGTGTTTCTCATGCCAGGCTGTGATGTCAAGGTCCCCAAGCCAAAGCTTAACTCTCTGCGGACGGCAAATTCGTCAGTATACATCGGGGACCTTGCCGTGCTTGTCTATGGAAGGGAAACCCTGTCTCATTAAAGCTTGACAGGAAGACAGTCAGGGGCACACAAAGATGTGGAATCAAAGCCACAGCTTGATAGCACAAAACTTGATGCTATATTTGGTGAGTGTATTTAATTTAAGGGAAATTTCTTTTTTAAAATGAAATAAATTCCTACACATTTCTCATACATTTCTACTTTTCAAAATGATGTTCAACGTTGGAGGTGACAGTGATTGTGTTAAATTACTGTCACCTCCAACTTGGATCAAAAAGGAACATTCCGAACATTTTGTGAAAAGTTCTAATCTATAAAAGTTGAATTTTGGGATCATCAGTTTGGATTTGTGAATGTCACAAAAGAAAAAAAAAAATCACACAATGGAGGAAACAAAAGAACCAAGACCCCTTTGATGATGCCCCAAAAATAATCTTAATTTACGTAAAGTTAGACATTTAAAGCTCATTTTCAACTGTCTGTTGGTAAATATAGAAATTCTTGCATTAGTTTTCAGAAACTTGAATTGCATATCACTACATGCTACTTTGACTGTTTTAGTGTGTTCCCTGACATCACCATGCAAGATATGAGACGCATCATAAGAATTCAACACCGAAAACTACATCAAGCAAGCTACTGCTAAGAAGCCCATATGAATAGAACATTTTTGTGGTCATATATTTGAACAATTATTGTTTGGATTTGTAGTTTCTTTAGGAACTGATATCTTGTATGACACTACCGTAAACATTGTGTTTAATGTTTTTTTTTAACTGGAGTATAAAGGTAAGTGTCATTGTTATTTTAAGTTTATGTGGAATCCTATACAATAGATTTGTTTGAAATTATTGATTTAGAAATATAACTTATGTTCATAATTCTGAGTATGTGAATTTTAGTGTAGTCCACTGATAGTGTACATAAGAACTTATAATTTGAAGTACAATTAAAAGTATATTTAAAGTATAATAATTAATACCTAAATATTGTAGTGTACTTAAAGTGCAAAACTAATAAAGAATTAGTAAACTGTGATGTTAAGTCCACTTAAAGAATACCTGTAGTCTAAAACTACTAAACTAGTACAGTCTATCAGCGAAAATGTGCTTTGTTGCACTTGTTTGATAACTTGTGTGGTTAAAGCGCCACTCAGCTGTCAAAAGATGCAAATGCACTTTATACCACCGCCACTGCAGTACGTGCGGCGGTAAAAAGGGCCTTTTGAATGTCTACTTATTGTAGTTTACTGAGAGTACACTAAAAGAGCAAAAACAATATATAATTAGTAAACTTGTAGTATAAAACTACCAAACTAGTAGTTTACTGAGAGTACACTAAAAGAGCAAAAATAATATTTTATTAGTAAACTACAAGTATGATGGTGAGTTCACTTAAAGAAAACTTGCAGTATAAAACTACTAAACTAGTAGTTTATTCAGAGTACACTAAAAGAAAACGTGTAAGTATACTTGCAGTGTAAAACTACTAAACTAGTAGTTTACTGAGAGTATACGTCAAAGTGAACTTTCATAAACTAAAAAAGTGCTACAAGTAATAAAATAGTAAACTACTAGTACACTCATAAGTTCACTTGCAGTACAAATGAGAAATATAATTATGAACTAGTTGTGCACTTAAAGTTAACTACTGTTACACTTATAGTACACTTAAACATATAATTTTATATACTTCAAGTGGGCCAATTTAGTCCCAAGCGGTATTAAAATAGTACACTTTCAAGTTTACTACTAGTGAATATTGACATTAGTATACTTACTACATAAAGTATACTTATAAATATACTTGAACATTACTCAGTAAGATGCATTGTTGTTGAAACGAACTAGCTAGTTATGACTGTTTCCCGAACACAGTTACATCTCCATCGTTTAGATCACAATCTGCAACTAGACAGATGTACTGTTACTTCCTCTACAGTCAGAAATCTGGGTGTGATATTAGAGAGCAATTTGTCTTTTGAAAATCATATTTCCAATGTTACAAAAACTGCATTCTTCCATCTTAGAAACATTGCCAAGCTACGAAACATGTTATCTGTTTCTGATGCAGAAAAGCTAGTTAGCATTCATGACCTCTAGACTGGACTATTGTAATGCACTTCTAGGTGGTTGTCCTGCTACGTCAATAAACAAGCTACAGGTAGTCCAAAATGCAGCAGCTAGAGCCCTTACCAGGTCAAGAAAATATGATCATATTACCCCAATTTTACTGAACTGGCTACCTATTAAGTTCCGTATCAGTTACAAATTATCATTACTTACCTATAAGGCCCTAAATGGTTTAGCTCCAGCGTACCTAACTAGCCTTCTACCACGCTACAACCCATCACGCTCCCTAAGGTCACAAAACGCTGGACTTTTGGTAGTTCCTAGTATAGCAAAGTCCACTAAAGGAGGTAGAGCTTTCTCACATTTGGCTCCCAAACTCTGGAATAGCCTTCCCGATAATGTCCGGGGTTCAGACACACTCTCTCTGTTTAAATCTAGATTAAAAACACATCTCTTTCGCCAAGCATACGAATAATGTATCTTTTAAATTCTGAGTGAATTTGCACCTGATCAAAGGTGCATTTATATTCATTAGCTTGGGTTAAACTAATTTTACTTTGTTGGATCAGCAGCTATGCTAATGATGTCTCTATTTGTTTCTCTGTTTCCGCTGGGATTCACATCCCGTGGTAACTAGGATTTACACAAGCTCCAGTCTGGATCCAGAACACCTGAGAAGAGATGAAGCTGACCCTCAGAGGACCCCAAATGATGCTAACCCTGAATCAACAAACAGAACTAACAAATATTGCTAAATGTGTGACTGAATCATATAATAACTTAATTAATAATATTGATATTTCATCGTCTAGCTGACTACGTCTCGTATTATTATTATTATTTTAATTTTTTCTAAAATCCTGTCAAATGTGCACAAACTACTAGCTACTACTAAATATTGTAGAAACATAATTTTCTGTAAAGTTGCTTTGTAACGATTTGTTTTGTAAAAAGCGCTATACAAATAAACTTGAATTGAATTGAAAAAAATTGAAGTTTGAACCACATTAGTTCAACAACATAGTGCTGTGCCATTGTTAATGACATCACACGCATGTGGTGGAGGAATAACTTCTGATATTTTACCGATTAGACATCTCATAAGATGTTGCTGTATTGAACATGGCACCTGATGACTAATTTACTATTTTTAGTTCCCTGTCATTTTGATTTATTTGCTGTTTGATTTATCACGGGTCCCCTCTTACGTCATACTCTGGGTTCCCTTAGGTATTTGTGCACATGTGCACTCTTTGAAAACTGCGCTTTAAGTTGACGTGCAAACATACATAGATTAAAATGTATCTATATTAACATATAATGTAATATATAGATTGCACTGCATGTTAGCTTGCTTATTGTGCCCAAGAGCATATTTATTTAAGCCCTATCCCTTGAAGAAACTATGCATCTAATCACAGTTGGAGAACTGTAGTTCCTACCACGCAAGTTTGCGGCGCTGTTTCCAAATGTTTGTTTGAACCGTGGTTTCGGGGAAACACAGAATCGTTGAATTGTGTGGGTAATGACGAAACTTGTGACCATAGTTGGCTTACGATGCTTTTGGGAAACGGACCCCAGGATGAGACAGAAAGACTAATATACACTGATCAGCCAGCCAGCCAATGACCGGTGATGTAATTCACATTGATTATTTCACTACAATGGCACCTGCTGGATGCATTAGGCTGCAAGAGTGTCTCAAGTCTTTGTTATAGTTTTAGCAACAGTTCTTTCAGCTAGTTATTGTTTTTAACAATGCTAAATCCATTTTGAGCTTTATCACTCCACATTCAAAGTGCCCTCTGAGAGGTGATTTATAACATGGATCCTCAAATCTTGTCCTGGAAGCCCAGTTCGCTGCAGAGTTTAGCTCCAACCCTGATCAAAGTCATCTACCTGTGATTTCTAATGATCTCAAAGATATTGATTGGCATTGATTGGCATGGTCAGGTGTGTTTGCTTAGGGTTAGAGCTAAACTCTGCAGGAAAGTGGATCTCGAGGTCCAGATTTGAGGATCCCTGATTCATACCTTTCAAGATGCAGGGACAGTCACCACGAGACAGAGAAAAGCATGCTGTGTATTTTGCTTACCCCTTAAATACTTTATTTTAAAAAGTGGCTTCAAACAAAATACATTGCGTCAAAGCAACTGAAAAACATTCATTAGGAAAACAGTGTGTCAATAATGCAAAATGATAGTTAAAGGCAGTTCATCATTGAATTCAGTGATGTCATCTCTGTTCAGTTTAAATAGTGTCTGTGCATTTATTTGCAATCAATATGGTCATACTTCCTGGTTCTAGTAAGAACTCTTGCTGCTGCATTTTGGACTAGCTGTAGTTTGTTTACTAACCGTGCAGAACAACCACCCAATAAAGCATTACAATAATCATTACTGCATTTGACATAGGCCGTAATTTAGATATATTTTTGAGATGGAAAAATGTTGTTTTACAAATGCTAGAAACGTGGCTTTCTAAGGAAAGATTGTGATCAAATAGCACACCTATGTAACGGAAACAGGTCAATTTAGCTCAAAGGGAATCATTTAAGATTTTAAAGGGAATTTGAACAGAATCACTGTTTCACGGCTGTTCACGGAGACGCGCCTGCGGTTCAGTGAACGAGCCGTTTAACATCAAATCTGCGCTGGATACTAATATCCAAACTATAGTGAAAACACTATCAATTAGCACAGTAACAAGATCGGCAGTTTAAGACATTAACTTGTAAGCACAAAACACAAGATATTTCTCTTTTCAATATGAATAAGACTTTATTAGATAAATCTAAGACATATAAACTAATCTAACACATGAACGCACACACACACACATTCACACAAGTTGCAGGAAGATCGAAACTTAGGAAAAGATGAGTTTAAGAGAATGGAAATATGGAATTCCAAGTTTACAGCAATACGTTAAATTGCATAGACACGAACAACCATCAATCACGTTATTAGCCCTTGCATTGAGTTCCTCAATGTGACTAAAATTATATTAGATACACCAGCACAACAAATATCTGGGGATACGTTGCCTTCGTTTTCTGTGAAAGGGACTCCCGTTGAAAGGGGTATCCCGGTGTCGCTGATTGGCTGGAAGTTCAGTAGTGAAGTGACGTCTTGGGAAGCCCGTGGTTGTTGGGCGTTGGCTGAAAGTGCAGAGTCGTGTGCGCTGGTCGAAGTTGAACGGGCACCCGAGGTCAGGCGTCGGAGACTCGACTTACAAAACTTAACTCAGAACACGAAACTCTCAAACGGAAAAAGAAAAGAAATAAAGTTTGACGAGACTAGGTTGTGTTCCTTCTCATCGTGACATAGTAGCAGCAGGCAGGCCGAAGCACGCAGGAACCACGCTCAAACAGTGATGACTAAACCGCATGGCTAGAAGCTACAAGCTAGCAGAAGCATAGCTAGAAACTAGAAACAGACATGGCTAATAGCAGCAGCAAGGGACTAAAAGCAGACTAAAAGCAAAATTTCATGGTGTCCAAAGTATTTAAACTTCCTTGTTGGCCACCCCTCAAATGTTGCCTTGACCAATCAGATATGGTCTTGGGTCTGGGGTATCATAAATCATTTGTTTATCTTACCAAGCATGTGGTTCTTGCCTCACAGGGTCTAATTTTGGACATGATTCCTATAACATGATTATGATATATTTTACAAATAAATGATTGTCAGGACAATATCAAGCAAGAAAATTCGATTATGTCAATACTAGACATGACTATGTATCCTATAGTTATCAAAAGACATACACAATAAGTGATTATACATGATAGTCAAATGTGTGGGTTACACATAAATGAATATGGAGTTAAGCAATGGAACGATTCATTTAGAAGTCTTTTTGAGTTCATTCTGGTCCATATATAATGTACAAAAAGCAGTTTCTTTGCCATTCTCTGGCAAAGGGACTTTTCTGTGAAGACAAAGGTTTAAAGCCCTTCCCCTTAGGAATTTCAGTCTGGTTCTGCTGGATGGGGGAAGTCAATGCAAGTATTTAACTTGATCTCCTGGGTTTACATGTGATGTCCAGCATTGCATTTCAATCACGAACAATAAATTTGACAATCTCTTCTTCGAATTAAAATTGTTAATAATTGTTCTATTGGTGTTAATGTTGAAAGCTGTTGTGTGAACAAGTTGGTTGGTTGGTTATCTTGCTTGGTTCTTGTGGCACTAGAACTGATTTATGACTTCCTGAGGAGTTCGGCTCTCGTTTCAATGCACACAGCTCTGATAGACTCTTTGATTTGTCTGGTTCGACTCATTTCTGCTACACCTAGGTTCCTAACTGATGACGAAGAATTGACAGAGCAGCCATCAAGTCTTAGACAGTGTTCTAGGTTATTACATGCAGAGTTTTTAGGTCCTATAATTAACACCTCTGTTTTTTAAGAATTTTTAGAAACAGTCTAATATTTGCGTAGATGCCATTCTTCTAACGATGTAGCAAGTACATCGGGTGTTATGGGAAGTGTTTCCGGTTCCGGTTTCCCTAATTAATGCAGCCTAAAAATCCTTTAACGGATTTGGTTATTAAAAGCATATTAGTATCTTATGTGTAAGCCAGGTTAAAGAGATGGGTCTTTAATCTAGATTTAAACTGCAAGAGTGTGTCTGCCTCCCGAACAATAGGAAAAGGATCTGCCACCCGCAGTTGATTTTGATATTCAAGGTATTATCACATTGCCTGAGTTTTGAGAACGTAGCGGACGTAGAGGAGTATAATGTAAGTCAACTCAAGTCAAGTCACCTTTATTTATATAGCGCTTTAAACAAAATACATTGCGTCAAAGCAACTGAACAACATTCATTAGGAAAACAGTGTGTCAATAATGCAAGATGATAGTTAAAGGCAGTTCACCACAAGTATTATTTTCTAGAGAGATTTAAATGCTGCTTAAAGTTTGTCTATTATATTTTCAAGGTGATCTGATTCCTGTTTGTCTTTCAAAGGTTTCTGTCTGTGATTTTGCCATACTGAGCGATTATTCTGTGATCGCGCCTATTCTCTCTCATCCTCTTTCTCTCATTCTCTCTCTCTCTCATCTGTATCCGTTATGTCTAGTATTTGTTTTTACTGTTTGTATTGTTATGCGCATATGTACTCTGAACTAATAATACATAACTTTATTGAAAGTTGATAAGTTAATCTTACAGCCGTGTGCTGGACAAACCACTGTTCGATTTGCATTGATTCCCAGAAAAAGGTATTACGATAACTTATGTGAAGAATGGAGTATTGACATACAGTATTGTTCAAAATAATAGCAGTACAATGTGACTAACCAGAATAATCAAGGTTTTTAGTATATTTTTTATTGCTACGTGGCAAACAAGTTACCAGTAGGTTCAGTAGATTGTCAGAAAACAAACAAGACCCAGCATTCATGATATGCACGCTCTTAAGGCTGTGCAATTGGGCAATTAGTTGAAAGGGGTGTGTTCAAAAAAATAGCAGTGTCTACCTTTGACTGTACAAACTCAAAACTATTTTGTACAAACATTTTTTTTTCTGGGATTTAGCAATCCTGTGAATCACTAAACTAATATTTAGTTGTATGACCACAGTTTTTTAAAACTGCTTGACATCTGTGTGGCATGGAGTCAACCAACTTGTGGCACCTCTCAGCTGTTATTCCACTCCATGATTCTTTAACAACATTCCACAATTCATTCACATTTCTTGGTTTTGCTTCAGAAACAGCATTTTTGATATCACCCCACAAGTTCTCAATTGGATTAAGGTCTGGAGATTGGGCTGGAACCAAGACTTTGCCCGTTTACTAGTGTGTTTTGGGTCATTGTCTTGTTGAAACAACCATTCCAAGGGCATGTCCTCTTCAGCATAGGGCAACATGACCTCTTCAAGTATTTTAACATATGCAAACTGATCCATGATCCCTGGTATGCAATAAATAGGCCCAACACCATAGTAGGAGAAACATGCCCATATCATGATGCTTGCACCTCCATGCTTCACTGTCTTCACTGTGTACTGTGGCTTCAATTCAGAGTTTGGGGGTCGTCTCACAAACTGCCTGTGGCCCTTGGACCCAAAAAGAACAATTTTACTCTCATCAGTCCACAAAATGTTCCTCCATTTCTCTTTAGGCCAGTTGATGTGTTCTTTGGCAAATTGTAACCTCTTCTGCACATGCCTTTTTTTTAACAGAGGGACTTTGCGGGGGATTCTTGAAAATAGATTAGCTTCACACAGACGTCTTCTAACTGTCACAGTACTTACAGGTAACTCCAGACTGTCTTTGATCATCCTGGAGGTGATCATTGGCTGAGCCTTTGCCATTCTGGTTATTCTTCTATCCATTTTGATGGTTGTCTTCCGTTTTCTTCCACGTCTCTCTGGTTTTGCTCTCCATTTTAAGGCATTGGAGATCATTTTAGCTGAACAGCCTATCATTTTTTGCACCTCTTTATAGGTTTTCCCCTCTCTAATCAACTTTTTAATCAAAGTACGCTGTTCTTCTGAACAATTTCTTGAACGACCCATTTTCCTCAGCTTTCAAATGCATGTTCAACAAGTGTTGGCTTCATCCTTAAATAGGGGCCACCTGATTCACACCTGTTTCTTCACAAAATTGATGACCTCAGTGATTGAATGCCACACTGCTATTTTTTTGAACACACCCCTTTCAACTAATTCAACTAATTGCCCAATTGCACAGCCTTAAGAGCGTGCATATCATGAATGCTGGGTCTCATTTGTTTTCTGAGAATCTACTGAACCTACTGGTAACTTGTTTGCCACGTAGCAATAAAAAAATATACGAAAAACCTTGATTATTCTGGTTAGTCACATTGTACTGCTATTATTTTGAACAATACTGTATTAATGAGTAAATTACAGCGCCTTGTAATGAGTTATTGATATATACAATTTACCTATTTTTCATCTTCAATAATTTTGTAATGTAACCGTCATATGAGATATATATTAATCATATTCCTGATTAATTATTAAAATTCCCAATATATCATTTGAGTTCAATTTAATGTACTACCCAGTGCGGCTACACTTTTTGTGCACTAGTGTTACGAATGCACACACAAAACGAGAGATCCAGTTTGCCTTGTTTAATGGGGAATCCAAAAATCAAATCCAAAAACAGGCTAGAGGTCAATAACAACAAAAGCAGTCCAAAAAACAAGAAACATGAAAAACACTAGGGAACACGAGAAATCCGGGTGACATGAAATAAGGACTCCATGAAACAATGAAAACTATGAAAGTGGGGACAGCTGAGTGCAATTAACAGTGATGAATGGGACAAAGGCTTGTGGGAAATGTAGTGCCTGCAGTGGGGTGACTATGGGGAAGTAAGACAGCTAGTGGACACCAAGGGAAACACAGACCAGACACTGTGACAACTAGGCTCCCTCATGTGGTCTATGTCTGTGCTGAAGACACAGAACTGTAAGAAGAGTGTGTGAAGCCTAAATCAGTATGCTGTTCAGAGGACCCAGAAAGTCAAGTCAAGTAACCTTTATTTATATAGCGCTTTAAAAGTCTTTACAGGAGACCTGTATCTGGGGCTCTAGCTGTCCTAGTCTCCGCTGTCTTTCAGGACTGTAGAGGTCCTTTCTAGGTGCTGATCCACCATCTGGTCTGGATACGTACTGGATCTGGGTGATTGCAGTGATCCTCTGATCTGGATATAGACTGGATCTGGTGGCTATGGTGACCTCGAAATAAGAGAGAAACAGACTAGTGTTAACGTAGATGCCATTCTTCTAATGATGTAGCAAGTACATCAGGTGTTATGGGAAGTGTTCCGGGTTCTGGTTTACTTACTTAATACAGTCTAAAAATCTTTCATGATCATCAGCTGGAGTGCACATGAACTTTGTAACAGATCTAGTAAGCTGTTACTTTACTTTCTTATTTATTTTGAGTGTCTTTTTTACACACAGTCATAAGGGGGCATTAGGGAGTCATTATCAGTAAAGTTTTTCGAGATCAGAAAAATAAGAGGAGTAGGAAGTTTGAGAAGGGACACTTGTGAGCTGGGAGTGTTTGCTCTCCCCATGCTTAACCAAACCCTTATTGAGGAACATTAGTGTTCTACATCTCAATGTTAGTTACTTTATTGTTTCTTTAGAATTGTCAGAGGTTTTATAGTTGGTAATGTACTTTGCTTCCAGAACCTCATGTTGTATTGTTTTTGTTTGTCTAGAGGGTTTTTGTTTCCACTTAATTTGTTGTTGACTGTTACATAATTTGTCGCCCAAACAGTGACTGTTTCTCTGCTTTAGCAAATTTTCTGAAGAGTGAATTGAATGCATGTTTTTTGAATCAATCATATGCTATGTCTTTTCAATATATCTATATGTAACACCAATCTTTTCCCCATTTGTTTGCCCATGTGGCAAGTTACAATTTGATTTCTGGAAGCATTTGTAAATTGATAGCTGATTTATCTTTTTTAGTATGAGTCTTGGCGGCAGCTCCTGCATGAGATAACAGCTTTTATATAGAACCAGAAGGAGAGGAGACTGCTCCAGAAGAGGATAATGACTGATGAGGGTGAGGAAAGTTTGATCAGTCTGACCATTGCAACAAGGGTGGGTCAACTTGCACTCAGAATGGACAAAATGGAGAAAGATGGTGTGGAACGTGTCCAGGGAGTGGAAAGATATATCCATAATTATTTTCAGCAGTATGACCGTCGGTTGACTGCTGTAGAGGGACAGATGCAAGATTTAGCAAAGCAAATGAACATACAATCATAACCTGACACCCAAAGCCTGACATAGTTGGAGGAGAAGCTTACTGACCTTGTAGAAAAGAAAACTAGCCTCCTGAAGAAATCTTTAGAAGACCAATTGCAAGGGATGGAAAAAGATTGATTGATTGATTGATTGTATGAAAAGGAGGGACATCCATCTCAATTCTTTGTTGTGTCTTACACCTGGAGCTGCTTCTACACCAACTTCTGTTTGACAGAAACCTGGCTAAAACCTGATGATTACATTATTTTAAATGAGTCCACCCCCCAAAATTACTGATATAAACATGAGCCGCGTCTAAAAGGCAAAGGTGGAGGGCAGGCTTTCAAGTATAACTTGTTTGAGGTAATGGTGCTTCATTTAACATTATCCAGAGAAACAAATGTTAATGATAAATCACCTGTTATGTTTGTACTGGCTACCATATGCGGGCCACCAGGGCACCATACAGACTTTATTAAAGAGTTTGGTGATTTTACATCCGAGTTAGTTCTGGCTGCAGATAAAGTTTTAATAGTTGGTGATTTTAATATCCATGTTGATAATGAAAAAGATGCATTGGGATCAGCATTTATAGACATTCTGAACTCTATTGGTGTTAGACAACACGTTTCAGGACCTACTCATTGTCGAAATCATACTCTAGATTTAATACTGTCACATGGAATTGATGTTGATAGTGTTGAAATTATTCAGCCAAGTGATGATATCTCAGATCATTATTTAGTTCTGTGCAAACTTCATATAGCCAAAATTGTAAATTCTACTTCTTGTTACAAGTATGGAAGAACCATCACTTTTACCACAAAAGACTGCTTTTTACGTTATCTTCCTGATGTATAGATATATTCCTTAGCATATCCAAAACCTCAGAACAACTTGATGATGTAACAGAAACTATGGACTCTCTCTTTTCTAGCACTTTAAATACAGTTGCTCCTTTATACTTAAGGAAGGTTTTTCATTTTCATTTCATTTGTTTATTTATTTAAACAGGGACAGTGTAAAATATACATTAACCTTAAAAGGAGATATGCATTTTACCAGGTTGTAGCACTTGTGCTAATTTACACCTGTAGTCCCTGGACAGGCTGATGTCAAAAAAAAAAAAAATGCATTATCCCAAAACAGTTATAAAAAAAAAAATAAAAAAAAATAACCCTTTCATTCAGTTCGCAACATACATTTACAAATACACTCACACATACACATCAATTATTATAAATTATGTAAACATGTTTGTTTTAAAAGAAGCCATTTTTTGACCTGATGTGAATTTTTTTTAAAATTTCCACATGTGGTAATGGCCTGATGATGGCCACACTAGAGAAAGCTGAAGTACCAAATGCTGTTTTACACAAAGGAATTCTACACTCACCTCGAACAGTCGACCTAGTGGCCCTTGATGTACTTTCTGAGCTCAGTAGGACAAACTTTTTTAAGGGAGGAGCTGCAGTACCATTTATTATCTTAAATAAAAGACAGAGGTTTGAATATATTATTAGGTTTTCAAAACTTAATATCCTATGTTTTTTTTTAAATATGACAGTGGTGAAATAATCGAGATTTCTTATCATGATCCTTAAGAGAAATTTTGTACAATGATTCCAGGGGCCTTAATGTTGTTTTACAGGCCTGTGACCAACTCGTCATACAGTAACGAAAGTGCGGAAATATGAGTGCATTTAGATATAACTGACTCCTAAATATTTAATTTGGTCAACCCTTGATATTTCCTGACCTTCAATTGTGATTTTTGATTCAGTTTTACTTTCATCTAGCGAAAACTTAAGGCGGTTTATGAAGAACATAGAGACTGTTTTGTCAACATTCAAAGTTGAGTGAGAGTTTTTCAAGCAACTGGAAATCTTTTTCATTTCCTCAGTTAACTTTCGGGCAACATCCTTAACAGTTTTACCATGAATATACACCACTGTATCATCAGCATACATTATCATTTTAGCATTAATTCACACGGATGGAAAATCATTTATATACAAAGAAAACAACAATGGCCCTAATATAGAGCCCTGCGGCACACCCATGGTGCATGCTCATAAGGAAGAGGATACATTATTTATAAATACACACTGCTGCCTTGCATTGAGAAAAGATTGAATCCAGTTTATTGTACTTCTACTAATAGAAAAATGTGTTAATTTATCTATCAGTAGATCATGGTTTACTGTATCAAATGCCTTACACAAGTCAAGAAAGACCGCCCCTACAACTCTTCCGCTATCCAAACTTGATTTTATTTCCTCTGTTAAGTAGCAACACGCTGTCTCCGTTGAGTAACGTTTTCTGAAACCAAACTGGAGAGGATGTAATGCAGCAATGTGATCAAGATGTTCCACCAACTGTGCTGTAACTACTTTTTCGAAGACTTTGGAGATAGTGGGAAGGATGCTTATAGGTCGATAGTTAGAGACCTGGAGCTTGTCTCCTGACTTGTGCATAGGGTTCACTATAGCTGTTTTCAGAGCTATAGGGAAAATACTTTCATTTATAGACTGATTTATAGCTTTTGTTACTACTGGAGTTAAGATTTCCTTGTGCTCTTTTAAAAACACAGAATCAATGGCAAAGATGTCTTTAGATTTACTATTGTTTAAGTGTGATATTACTTTTAAAACCGTCCCTTCATCTACATTAGATAATTTAAAAAATGACTCATCCCAATTAAAGTTATGTACACAAATTGATTTCGGGAACATATTGGCCAGATCCCGCACAGAGATCATTAAAATGTGTTGCCACCTCTATGTTGTCCTTTTGAATAATTCCATTTATTTTGAGTTGGACATGATCACAATTTCCAGAGAAGTTTACCATTTCCCTTTGCTTCTTTAATCAAATTTAAATAAAATTTTGCCTTTGCTTTTCTAAGCTGTGTGGTAACTTTGTTCCTTAAACTTTTGTATACATAATGATCAGTGGTCAATTTTGATTTAAGAAAGGTTTTAAGTGCCCGGTCTCTCTGCTTCATTAGCTCCCAAAGAGAGCTACCAAACCATGGCGATTTATTTTTATTATTTTTATTTCTTTTTAATTCTGTATATTTGGTAATAGTCTCCTGTAACGTTAGAGTGATATTATTACATGTATACTCACAGCCTTTACTGTCAACTCTAGACTCCCAATCAATTTCATTTAAATCATTCATCAGTTTGATTTGATTTCTCTTTGGAATATGAAAACAAATATTTAATTTATTTATTTGTTGTTTGTCTCTGTACCTAGATTTGTTTATTTTTCTAGCAACTAGAGTAAGGTTATGGTCTGACAATCCTGTTATTAAATTGTATGTTTTGGTAACGTCTCGGTTACGTCTGTAACCTCGGTTCCCCGAGAAGGGAACGAGACGATGCGTCGATAACGCTTTGGGAACGCATTCTGCGTGAGTGCGTCTGAAGCATCCATGTCAACTAGTCCAATGGCGAGAGTGAGCGTCAGGAGTGACGTCACGACCAGGAAATGATAAAAACCCCAACCGGAGCAACCGGTGTTAGCTTCGACAGTGCCGAAGCAAGTCGATCACAGGAACGAAGGAAGTATGGCAGGGAGACGCATCGTCTCGTTCCCTTCTCGGGGAACCGAGGTTACAGACGTAACCGAGACGTTCCCCATCGAGGGAGAGACGATGCGTCGATAACGCTTTGGGAACGAGAATACCCAAACCGCCATATTACAAGTGCCTGAGTGTCAGACAGAAAACCCAACGCCTCTAGAATTAAAAACCTGAGACCCGGGAGTAGCGTCCAGGTCTAGGCTATAAAACCTGACGAATGTGAGTGGCGAGGACCAGCCTGCCGCATCACAAACATCCTGAAGAGAGGCCCCAGATAATAAGGCTCTAGAGGCCACCATACTCCTAGTAGAATGAGCTCTGACCCCCAAAGGGCATGGTAGGTCAGAAGACTCATAGGCAAGAAGGATAGCCCCAACTATCCACTTACTAAGTGTCTGTTTAGTGGCAGGAAGACCTATCTTAGGTGACCCGAAACAAACAAACAGCTGATCGGATTTCCGAAAAGAAGAAGTCCGATGAACATAAGTGTCCAATGCTCGCACCGGGCACAAGAGGTTAGACTTTTCCTGGTCCGATGATGCAAACGGGGGAGGACAGAAAGCCTGCAGAACAATAGGTCTCGGAACAACGGTCGGTACCTTAGGGACGTATCCCTGCTTCGGGTAGAGAAATGCTTTGACCATCCCAGGTGCAAATTCAAGGCAGGTGGGAGAAACCGAGAGAGCCTGAAGGTCTCCGACTCTTTTAAGGGACGAAATAGCAAGGAGAAAAGTAGTCTTAAACGAAAGAAACTTCTCAGAGACCGAATCTAGGGGTTCAAACGGAGCCCTAGAAAGGCCTTCTAAAACTATAGCCAGGTCCCAGGCCGGCACTCTAGAATGAGTTGCAGGTCTCAGCCTCAAGGTGCCACGAAGGAAACGAGAGATAAGAGGGTCTCGACCCAGAGATGCACCACCCACTGGGGCGTGGAAAGCCGAGATGGCCGCCACGTAAACTTTTAAGGTGGATGGACATAGACCAGAAGCGAAGCGGTCTTGTAAAAACTCAAGAACTTAGCCAACAGAGCAGTGGACGGGGTCACACTGATGTTGGTAACACCAAGAAGAAAAAACATTCCATTTGAGTCTATAAAGTTTCCTCGTAGCTGGAGCTCTGGAGCTAAGAATGGTCTCCACAACCTCAGTTGAGAGACCACTCTCTATGAGTTGCGCCCCCTCAGAGGCCACACCCAAAGCTTCCAAATCTCTGGCCGGGGGTGAAATATAGTGCCCCCGGCCTGAGATAGAAGGTCTTTCCTGATCGGGATCTCCAAGGGAGAACCGTCGAGGAGATGAATCAGGTCCGCAAACCAGATTCGACTCGGCCAGTGTGGAGCTACGAGAAGTAGACTTACTCCGTCCTGGCGGACTCTCTCCAGAACTCCTGGGAGCAGAGCAACAGGGGGAAAGGCGTACAGACGTAGCCTCGGCCACGTCTGTACCATAGCGTCCAACCCCAGGGGGGCTGGATGAGTAAGGGAGAACCATAGTGGACAGTGCGTCGTGTACTGAGAAGCAAACAGATCCACTTCTGCTTGGCCATAACTTTCCCATATGAGCTCCACCACCTCCGGGTGAAGCCTCCATTCCCCTGGCCTCAGCACCTGCCTCGACAGGGTGTCTGCTCCAATATTCTGAGTCCCTGGTATATACATCGCCCTCAGAGAGCGTAATTTCCCCAGAGACCACAGGAGGATCTGGTGCGCTAATTTGCAGAGTGGGCGCGAGCGCAGACCCCCCTGACGGTTGATGTAAGAGACCACCGATGTATTGTCTGTGCGGACCAGCACATGATGGTCCCTCAGGTCTGGCAGGAAGTGCCTCAAAGCTTTGAAGACAGCCATCATCTCCAGGCAGTTGATGTGCCAAGAGTGATGATGGCTCTCCCACAGACCCTGAGCTGAGCGGCCTTCCATTACCGCTCCCCAGCCGGTAAGGGAAGCATCTGTCGAGATGGTAACCCGATGACAAAGAGCTCCCAATACCGGACCCTGGGACAGGAACCAGTGTTCTCTCCATATGACCAAGGCGCGGAGACACCGCCGCGTGATCTTGATCGTACGAAGTGGGTTTCCCCTCGGGGAGAACCCTCTGGTCCTGAGCCACCACTGTAAAGGTCTCATGCCCAGCAGGCCAAAGGGGATCACATTGGACGCTGCTGCCATGAGACCCAACAATCTCTCGAACTGTTTTACAGTGCGTGACTGGCCTAGCTTTAGCTCCGAAGTGGCTGCGAGGATGTTGGCTACACGAGCGGGCGAAAGAGAGGCTCGCATCGTGACCGAATCCCATACCACCCCAAGAAAAGTGGTCCTCTGTAATGGAGATAGCACACTCTTCTTGGTATTGAGCCTCAAACCCAACTTTTGCATATGAGCGAGGACGACATCTCGATGCCGAACCGCCAACTGTTCTGATTCTGCTAAAATCAACCAGTCGTCCAGGTAATTCAGAATACGTATGCCCTGCAGCCTGAGCGGGGCCAGAGCTGCATCTACGCATTTCGTGAATGTGCGGGGTGAGAGAGCTAGACCGAAGGGAAGTACCCAATACTGGTATTCTTTGCCCCCGAAAGAAAACCTTAGGAACTTCCTGTGCTGAGGGAGGATGGAGATATGGAAGTACGCATCTTTTAGGTCTATTGTGACGAACCAGTCCTCGGATCTGATTTGAGTCACGATCTGTTTGAGTGTCAGCATCTTGAATTTTAATTTCTGAACTGTACGATTCAACAGACGAAGATCTAAAATGGGACGCAGCCCTCCATCCTTTTTTGGAACAATGAAATAACGGCTGTAAAAACCCAATGCCCTGTCGGGAGGATACACCTGCTCTATAGCATTTTTCGCTAAAAGAGATTTCACTTCTTGCTCCATGACCAGAGCCTGCTCGGGATGCACTACTGTGAGCAACACCCCGTTGTAGCGTGGGGGACGAGAACCGAACTGGATTCTGTAACCCTTCTCTACTATCTGCAGGACCCATTGAGATATATTCGGCAGACTTTTCCATTCTGTCAGACATTCTACTAAGGGAACCAGCCTCTCGAGGCTGGCCTCTGGTGTAATTTGAACAGCTAGTTCGGGGACCTGAAGCCGAAGCGCAGGAACCACCCGAGCTAACTGCTCTTGGACCCCCCTCAGAGGGAGCGAGCCTGATGCAGCGTCTGGGAGACACAGCGCCAGAGACCTGCTGGAGACCGCTGCGCCCCGAGGCACCAAGGGTGGCGGGGTTGGCAGGACGGCCCCGTGAGAGCACCGAGACCGGACGGGCACCGTATACTGAGGTGTACACCGCACCGTCTCGATTGGGGCTGCCCTCACAGGTCTGACCCATTTGGCGTCAGGACCTTTTTTTCTGATCCGAAGCTTTCTTAGCGAGAAGAACGGTCCTCAGATCCGGCTTCTGCTTAGATTGCTTTGGCTGTGAGTGCTGGCTCGGTCCCCGTGATTTTTGAGGAGGAGCGCGAGACGCAACACTCTCTTTTTGAAAAACACGATATGAGGAGCATGATGGCTGGGGCTGCCTTGCACGCCCAGCAGCATCAGGATTAGAACGGCGAGGGAGAAAACTTTTAAAAGCTTCAGATTGCTTTTTATTTTCTTGAAATCTTTCAACCACTTCATTCACAGCATCACCAAACAGACCTTCATGAGAAATGGGAGCGTCTAAAAGAAAAGATCTATCTTTATCTTTAATATCTGAAAGATTAAGCCAAAGGTGTCTTTCTGTAGAAACCAAAGCAGCCATAGATCTACCAATAGCACGTGCTGTTTCTTTAGTCGCCCTGAGAGATAAATCCGTAGCCCGACGAAGTTCGCGAATTTCGTCACGGCTGACTCCCTCACTGTTATCTAACTCCCCCAGCAGCTCAGCCTGATAAGCCTGAAGCAAAGCCATCGAGTGAAGGCAAGCTCCAGCCTGACCTGCTGCTGTGTAAGCTTTACCCACTAAATTAGATGTGATCTTTAAAGGCTTCGTGGGCAAAGTCGGGTTCTTAATATATGACGCTGAACCAGGGGAAAGATAGCTCGCGAGCGTCTGCTCCGCCCGGGGCATCGCTTCATAACCATTTTCTTTCAGCCCTCTTATATCTTTAGAATAAATGCGCACTTGAGGGCTGAAAAGACGTGATGAATATGGCTTATTCCACGATCTAGACAGCTCACTGTGAAGATCAGGGAAAAAAAGGGAGACCCCGTGATGTAGGCGATGTTTTAGAAGACAGAAAACGCTCGTCTAA
Organism: Carassius gibelio; assembly: GCF_023724105.1. NCBI lineage: Eukaryota > Metazoa > Chordata > Actinopteri > Cypriniformes > Cyprinidae > Carassius > Carassius gibelio. Next base: position 4,622,902 of record NC_068418.1, read on the forward strand.
TTTGCTTTTAGGACGAGCGCTCTGTTTATCAGATGGCCAAGATATATGTAATTTATCTACAGCTCGTGTTAATACATCAACCAACTCCTCATATGCTGGGGAAAGAGATGGCGAATCCTCTTCCCCCCTGATTGTGTCACCTTCACTGCCCGTTACATCTAACTCCTCGGAGCTAGAGCAACGAAGCAATGGGCTCTCCCCCCGGGCGGAAGAAGCCGCGGGGCGGGCTTCCGACACCGGAGTTTGAGCTATGGATCTCCCAGGTAAGGGAGGAGAAAGAGCCCTCGGACCCGTCTCCAACCCCGCTGAGAGATCCATTTGCGAACCCCAGGAATGCATTCTCCGTTCTGCCTCGGCAGAAGCGGGTCCTGCACCCTGAGGAGCGCGAGGCTCGCCGCTCTTCTCATCAAAGAGTGACAAGCGGGAGCGGAGCATGCGAAGCGAAAGCTACAGCTACAGTATCACATCAGACACTGCACTATAGACCCCCTGAGGAACAGTTCCACTCATTCTCTACTATAGGAGAGGGAGAATTGTATAAACTTGTTAAATCATCTAAACCAACAACATGTATGTTAGACCCTATACCATCTAAGCTCCTAAAAGAGGTGCTTCCAGAAGTCATAGATCCTCTTCTGACTATTAATAATTTCTCATTGTCATTAGGATATGTCCCCAAAACCTTCAAACTGGCTGTTATTAAGCCTCTCATCAATAAACCACAACTTGACCCCAAAGAACTAGTTAATTATAGACCAATCTTGAATCTCCCTTTTCCGTCCAAGATACTAGAAAAGGTGGTATCCTCTCAATTATATTCCTTCTTAGAGAAAAATGGTATATGTGAGGATTTCCACGATTTAGAGTTACAAATGATCTGCTCTTATCATCTGATCGTGGGTGTATCTCTCTATTAGTTTTATTGGATCTTAGTGCTGCATTTGACACAATTGACCACAACATTCTTTTGCATAGACTTGAACACTTTGTTGGCATCAGTGGAAGTGTATTAGCATGGTTTAAATCGTACTTATATGACCGCCATCAGTTCGTAGCAGTGAATGAAGATGTATCATATTGATCACAAGTGCAGTATGGAGTGCCTCAAGGCTCAGTACTAGGGCCGCTACTCTTCACGCTTTATATGTTACCCTTGGGAGATGTCATCAGGAAACATGGTGTTAGCTTTCACTGTTATGCTGATGATACTCAGCTCTATATTTCTTTCTTTATACTCCATCAAGAAGCCTACGATCCTGTGACCAGGCTCTGTTGGTGGTCCATCGCGTTAGGCTAAAGCGTAGAGGGGAGCGTGCATTTGCGGTGGCTGGGCCATGACTCTGGAATACCCTGCCTTTAGAGATCAGACTTGCCCCTTCCTTGTCTATTTTTAAGTCTTTGCTAAAAACGTTTTTATTTTCCTTATTGTACTGACTACTGTGTTATTGAAATTGAAATTGAAATTCTTTGCGTCCCGGTGAAACACACCAATTTGAAAAACGAATGGAATGCATAGTCGATATAAATAATGGAATGCATAGTCGATATCGCAATCTTTCCATAGAAAGCCACGTTTCTAGAATTTTGTAAAACTGTATTTTTCCATCTCAAAAATATATCTAAATTACGGCCTATGCTCTCAATGTCAAATGCAGAAATGTTAATCCATGCATTTATGACCTCAAGGTTAGATTATTGTAATGCTTTATTGGGTGGTTGTTTGTGACGGTTGGGTATTAGGAAAACACAAGGAGAGGGTAGATCCAATTGCAAGTATGAATTTAATAACAAAAAGGGTAATACAAAATAAACAGTCATGGGAGACAAACAAAACAAAAGAGGAAACCGGATGAAACGGAATGTAAAACTCGGAGGAACGAGAAGGCAGGGGTAAGTCTCGAGAGACGAGAACATATCACACAAAGGGTAAGGACTCCATACAAACGACAGAAAAGGACAGCTATTTATAAGGAGACTAACGACAAAGGATTGTCTGCACCTGTGCGATTAATTGGAGTGCAATTACTGTGAAGACAGGACCAGACTAGAGGAATTAAAGTGCCTATGGTGAAGGGCCTAAGGAGAAGTGAGCTCACTAGGGAACACCCAGGAAAACAGAGACTGACAGCGTGACATTACCCCCTCCCCTACGGAGCAGCTGCCAGATGCTCCACCTGAAACCCAGGAAAACCCAGGAGGGAGGTGGAGTGACGGCGGACTAGGGAAGGAGGGTCAGAAAACAGAAACAGGAGAACCAGATAGAATGGGAAGACTAAGACAGGACAACCAGGTAAAATGGAAGGACAAAGACAGGACAACCAGGTAAAATGGAAAGACAGAGACAGGAGAAGTGTAACACAACACAAGGAGTCCAGGAGGGTGGTAGACCGGCGGAGGATCAGGGGGAGGAACGGAGGGCCAGGTCCAAAGAAGGAGATAGACAGAAAGCAAAAGAACACAAATACATAAGGGACATCACGTGATGCCCCCCTGTGCAGAACAGTGGCCCATCACCACCATGTGGTCACGCCAGAAACCCCCCCAGGGCGGAGCGGAAGACCACCACCTCCTCGTGGTCGAGGCTGGAGTACCCCAGGGCGGAGCGGAAGTTCACTGGAACCTGACTCGACCCTGGAGAGTTCACTGGAACCTGACTCGACCCTGGGGAGTTCACTGGAACCTGACTCGACTCTGGAGAGTTCACTGGAACCTGACTCGACTCTGGAGAGTTCACTGGAACCTGAGTTCACTGGAACTCGACTCGACTCTGGAGAGTTCACTGGAACCTGAGTTCACTGGAACTCGACTCGACTCTGGAGAGTTCACTGGAACCTGACTCGACTCAGGAAGGTCAACAGGAACTAGCCCTGACTCTGGAGGGTCAACAGTAACTAACCCTGACTCTGGAAGGTCGACAGTCACTAACCCTGACTCTGGAGGGTCCATGAACACCTGACTCGACTCTGGAGGGTCAACCGGAAACTGACTCAACTCTGGAAAGTCAACGGGCACCTGACTTGACTCGGGAAGGTCAACAGGAATCTGACTTGATTCAAGAGGAACAACTGGAACATGACTCGACTCTGGATGGTCAGCAGGAACTAGCCCTGACTCTGGAGGGTCAACGGTAACTAACCCTGACTCTGGAAGGTCGACGATGACTAATCCTGACTCTGGAGGGTCCATTAACACCTGACTTGACTCTGGAGGGTCAACCGGAAACTGACTCAACTCTGGAAAGTCAACGGGCAACTGACTCGACTCGGCATCGGCCACCACCTCGGCCTCTGGAACAGCCTTGGGCACCGCCTCGGCCTCCAGAACAGCATCGTGCAACGCCTTGGCATCGGGCACCGCCTCGGCCTCCGGAACAGCATCGGGTACCGCCTTGGGGACGGCAGCGGCCTGCTCGGGAACGTCTTACCGGACGGCAGCGGCCTGCTCGGGAACGTCCTCCTGGACGGCAGCGGCCTGCTCGGGAACGTCCTCCTGGATGGCAGCGACCTACTCGGGAACATCCTCCTGGACAGCAGCGGCCCGCTCGGGAACGTTATCCGGTCTTTGAGGAACGGTAGACGCCTGTCTCCTCCTCCTCCGCCCTCTATGAAGGCGAGTCGGTGGCATCTTGTCTGGAGACTCAGGCGTTGAGTCGGCCATCTTGTGCTGTGGTGCTGGCCTGACGACCATCTTGTGCAGCGGCGCTGGACTGGCAGCCATCTTGCGTTGTGACGCTGGGCTGATGGCCATCTTGTGCTGTGGCACTGGGCTGGTGGCCATCTTGGGCAGTGGCGATGAGGTGACGGCCATCTTGTGCGGTGGCGCTGGACTGGCAGCCATCTTGTGTTGTGACACAGGGCTGACGGCCATCTTGTGCTGTGGCACTGGGCTGGCGGCCATCTTGGGCAGTGGCGCTGGACTGACGACCACCTTGTGCTGTGACGCTGGGCTGGTGGCCATCTTGGGCAGTGGCTCTGGACTGGCGGCCATCCTATCGGAAGAGACAGGAGTGGCTGGGGCATCCCACGGAAGCCGATGCTGCAAGTAGCACACAAACTCCCAGAACCCTCATCATTGTAGCCCATGCCCTCGGCCAGGGACCAAAACACCAGTGCCATGGCACCCACGTCATTGCCCTCTTGGTGGAAAGAGGTCAACTTTAAATATTTCTCCCTCCGCTCCAACATACTGGTTGGAGAGGAGACATGAAAAGACTGTAAGGGAAACAGGTCAATTTAGCTCAAAGGGAATCATTTAAGATTTTAAAGGGAATTTGAACAGAATCACTGTTTCACGGCTGATCACTGCGATTCACTGAACGAGCCGTTTAACATCAAATCTGTGCTGGATACTAATATTCAAACTATAGTGAAAACACTATCAATTAGCACAGTAACAAGATCGGCAGTTTAAGACATCAACTTGTAAGCACAAAACACAAGATACTTCTCTTTTCAATATGAATAAGGCTTTATTAGATAAATCTAAGACAAATAAACTAATCTAAAACATAAACGCACGCACACACACATTCACACAAGTTGCAGGAAGGTCGAAAGTTAGGGAAAGATGAGTTCAAGAGAATGGAAATATGGAATCCCAAGTTCACAGCAATACGTTAAATTGCATAGACATGAACAACCATCAATCACGTAATTAGCCCTCTCCTCGAGTTCCTCAATGAGGTTAACATTATATTAGATACACCAGTAAAGGTCACAGTCTGGAGTTTACTTGCGTCTCCTGTGAAAAGTTGTCGCTGATTGGCTGGAAGTTCAGTAGTCCCTGAAATGACGTCTTGGGGAGCCCGTGCTTGGGCGTTGGCTGAAGATGCAGAGTTGTGTGGCTGGTTGAAGTTGAACGGGCACCCGAGGTCAGGCGTCGGAGACTCGACGTTACAAAACTTAACTCAGAACACGAAACTCTCAAACGGAAAAGAAAAAAAAAATAATAAAGTTTGACGAGACAATGTGGTGTTCCTTCTCATCGTGGCTCAGTAGCAGCAGGCGTGCAGGCTGAAGCACGCTGGAACCGTGCTCAAAGAACAATGATGACTAACCGCATGGCTAAAAACTAAAGCTAAAAGCTAAAGCTAGGTAGCAAAGCTACAAGCTAAAAGCTAAGAGCAGGCATGACTGATAGCACAAGCAAGGCTAGAACTAAAAGCTAAGATTTTACGATGTCCTCACCTCAAATGTTGTCTTGACCAATCAGATATTGTCTTGGCTCAGTAGGGTTTCATAAAACATATGTTTATCTTACCAAGCATGTGGTCCGAATTTTCCTGCTCTGGCAGGGTCTAATTTTGGACATGATTCCTATAACACGAATACGATACATGGGACAAATAAATTATTGTCAGGGCTAATTCAAGCAAGAAGATTCAATCACACACATACCAAACACAATTATGCTGTTAAGCTATGCCATAGTTATAAAAAAAAAAAAAAAAACACAAACAAGTGATCATAGCATGATAGTCAAATGTGTGGGTTACACATAAATGAATATGGAGTGAAGCAATGGACTGATTCATTTATAAGTCTTTTTGAGTTCATTCTGGTCCATATATATGTACAAAAGAAGTTTCTTTGCCATTCTCATGACAAAAGACTTTTCTGTGAAGACAGAGGTTTAAAGCCCTCCCCCCCTTAGGAATTTCAGTCTGGTGGGGGGGGGGTCAATAGAAGTGTTTAACTCATGTGTTTCCATGTGATGTCCAGAGTTGCATTTCAATTACGAACAACAAATTTGACACCAAATTTCTCTTCTTCGAATTGAAATTGTAAATAATTGTTCTAGTGGTGTTAGTGTTGAAAGCTGTTGTGTGAACAAGTTGGTTGGTCATCTTGCTTGGTTCTTGTGGCACTAGAACTGATTTATGACTTCCTGAGGAATTCAGCTCGTGTTTCAATGCATACAGCTTTGATAGACTCTTTAATTTGTCTGGTTCGACTCATTTCTGTTACAAGACATACTGCTGGATCTTGGTTGATGGAGTCCTTCTGTGACGGTTGGGTATTAGGAAAACACAAGGAGAGGGTAGATCCAATTGCAAGTATGAATTAAATAACAAAAAGGGTAATACAAAATAAACAGTCATGGGAGACAAACACAAAACAAAACAAAAGAGGAAACCGTAATGTAAAACTCGGAGGAACGAGAAGGCAGGGGTAAGTCTCGGGAGATGAGAACATATCACACAAAGGGTAAGGACTCCATACAAACAACAGAAAAGGACAGCTATTTATAAGGAGACTAACGACAAAGGATTGTCTGCACCTGTGCGACAAAGACCAGAATGTGAGTAAACAAGGACCTTCGTTTGACAACATAATTCACCACTTTGGGCGCCCTGATGTCGGCCACATCCTGCCTTGAGTGAAAGTTATTACACCTATTGAGACTGTCCAGGGATACCCGTGCGAGCCTCAAAGGAGAAACGAAACCCATTTCACACACATATAAGCACACACACACAAATAAACTTGGATTATAAATTTACTAGCTTATAAATTGAAAATGTTTCTCCTCATTTTAACTTTCTCAAATAGAGTCATGTTTTGTAACCCCACTCCCGACCAGGTCGTAAAACTTTATGATCCCACTGGGAAACAGGACAGGAAGGCTAACTCTTACAAAAGGAATGGTAAAATGTACTCAGACGTAGTCTAAATGTATATAGTATTGTTTTTGTTGGTGCATTAAGATGTTACCCATATAAATTGGGACTATCTGCAATTTATTAGCGTGTGTTAATCTTTAAATGTGTGTAATTCTGCATTTGAATGTAACTTCCTGTTTTGATCATTTATATATGTGACTTTTGGTGTCTGTTTAATCGTCATGCTTTGATGAACTCATTTATCTAAAGCAAATTAATGAAAAATGTATTTAATCTTGAATCACGAACTTGCTAGAATATCACTGTTGAGATCTGACAAGCCTAAGTTATTAGGGTGGGTGTTTCCACAGAGACAAAGGAACTTTTTCCCGCTTCAGATCGCGGACGTTCATTGGTTGTTCACGCGTACAGAGGCGTGAACCATTTCAAGCCATAAGAGCTGACCGGACAAGGTCCACCCTCTCTTCTTACTCTTACTCCCTTCCCTCCTGCTTCGATCCTGGTCGCTCCCGCTCATCCCTCTGTGCGGCCTTGGGTATCAAATCGCTCATATCTCCATCCCCCTCAGCACAGGGGCTGAGAGGACAGCCATTCTCATGGCTCCTTCGGAAGCTTTCGTTTTCATTGTTTTGTTTTCTTTTCTTTACTAAGTTTATTCAACTATTCGCCTCTCCACACAAGGAAGACGAATTCTGGAACATTGTTTGTTGAACCTTTCAAAGACCGCGTGATTCCGCAGCAGCCCCGGGCCGAAAGACAGAACAAAGAGACCACACTCACGCCAAGATCCAGCGCAGCTCACACGCGCGTCACACGCGCGCCGCCGGTTTCACGCCACACACACTGGACACTTGCAAGTATCGTTTTCTATGGAGATTTAAATGCTGCTTAAAGTGTGTCTATGATTTGAGTCGTTGTTGGCTTCCAAGGGTACTGTCTGTGATTTTGCATAACTCTCTCATTCATTCTCTCTCTCTCTCTCTCTCTCTCTCTCTCTCTCTCTCTCTCTCTTTCTCTCCCTTATTTGGATTCTGTTATGTGTTGTACAAAGTTTACTGTTGTGGAAGATTTTTATTAGTAAGATTTTAATCAATCAAGAATAATCAATGTGAATCAAGCCATTTTTGTTGCTAGTTGTTTTTCCATTATAATCCTATAGGTAATGGATAGAAAGTTGCCTACATGCTGGAATGTTCAGAACTGAGGAGAAACATATGGCCTGTATAGGGTATATAATGAGATGCAACCTAGCATTTCGGGAGATCTCCTTGCAAGGACCTCTCGGCTTTGTTTTGCTTAAAATAAAGTCTTTTCTTCTGAGAGAAAAATCCCTGACTGAGTTCGATTCTTTGGAGAACCGGCAAAATACACCACAGATTTGGCACCCCAGATGGGACTGGAAAGGAGCAGAGTGGACGACTGCTTTTGAGCTGACTGATGAGCAACACACACACAGTGGTGGCCACCATAGAATAAGGTAAGCATTTTTGCTTATATAATTAGTGTGTGTTGTTGACTGGTCAGTTCTGAGTGGTAAGGACACTTAAAATCTGCTCTTCCAAATTTAGAAAAATAATAGGATATCTAAATTGAAAAAGGGGTTTTACTCCAGAAGAAATAACTGCATGCACATATTTGGGTTATTAATAGGAAGGCCTTGGAAGGCAACCTCGATTTAAGACAAATATGGTGTAGGCAGAAAGACATGGCATGCTGTGTGTCTGTGTTTATTGGATAGCTGTGCCAGATAGGACAGTGATAAACGGATAAGCAGATTAAGGAATCGCGAGGAAAAGTCCCACGGATACCGCTTTGAGAATGTATAAGTGAAATTCTCGACGGACAGAAATAGGTGGGCCCTTAAGGAGCTCTAGGTAGAGCTGTGTTTTGTTGTGTGGATGAATCTGTGTCCTGACGAATGAATGTGTGAACCAATAAATTCTGGTTGGGTGGAGTTGGACGCAACTAGTATCCACTTGAGAGGGATGAATGTATGATGAGCCTTGATAATAAAAGGACAATTAATGACTGATTGCCCTTAGATAAAGGGAAAAAGTATGCAAGAATAAGCACTCTGGCTCAATAAAGAGTGCAGAAAGTGTGAATGAGGTTAGGAAAATAGCATCAATAAAGTTTGAACCAAGATCTATAATAGATTTTTGCATTTAGGATGTCTGGGTGAAAGGGGAGAAAATTTTGTGAGCTCAGCGCAGTGGGAGTGAGAGCAAGGGAGGAAGTTTCCACATTAAAGTATTACATGGGTGGAGCAAGAGGTGCTCTCCGCTCTTGGACCATCACTTGGGAGTGATTAGGTTACAGAGACTAGTGTTGAGAAAGGATAAGTGCAGGAGCCCTAAAACAATAAAGTTAACTGAAGGAAGGTTGTTTTAGAGAAAAATAAATACAAATGTTCCAAGAAATGGACTAATTAAAATAAGATATGCATTTATTATTTAATAACTTGTCTGAATAGATTAATTTAAAAGATGCACGTGCTTAAAACTTTATATCCAATACGTGAAGACATCTAAAATTTGTATCTTGTTATCCCTGGGACACAGTATGAAAGTTAATCCATTACAGAGTTTCAGAGATTGGGCTTGTGTAAATGTCAAAAATAAAAGAAATAACTTGTGCAATGTGGAATGAAAGCAAGATTGGGTGACCAAGTTAATAGACATTTTGATTTAAAAGCCATAGGCATTTTTAATAGGAAGGGAACTAGTTGCTTAATTAATTAAATTTAATTATTTTATTTACAGCAATAGGAATTATTTTATGTTGGTTAGGAAACATTAATTCACAAATACCAGATTATTCTGAATCATGTATGCAAATATAGAAGAAAAATGATGATTGAAGTCTTTATTTTACCATATGCATGTCTGACTGCTATAAAAGGAAGGTTTATTTTATTTTATTGCAGTATATTTAGATAATAAAGGTAGCTGATTTCTGCATTTTGCAAAGAAGAAAAAATGCTTGCTATTTTCCTGCAATGAAGGACTTGCTTTACTAACAAAGAATAAGAGAACTGCTGTTTTCAACCAGATGATTTTGTTTTTATTAAGGGACCACTGAAAGAAGAGGTTGAAAAGTGAAAATTAGAAAAAGAGCTGACTGCGCAGAAACTATTTGGTCAGAAGTTACATAGGTACATTTGATTAATGCAGTCTCTGAGTGTTCAAATTTCAGATGACTTCCGGAACAGTGCCAGTGCAATGAAATGGAGTCTGTCGAGGAATCGCAAAGCAGCAAACACAGCTGCAGAGAGAAGAAGAGGGAGGGGCTGATGGATGTTCCCCTCCCCTCCTGAAAGAGAAGAACACACTTCAGCAAGGGGAAAGACTGAATTAAAGCAGGAAAAGGTGAATCTTTCACTTGAGACTTTTCCTGAGGGTGAAAAGAACATTATGAAATGCAAAACTCTGGCAGAAAGCAACCAGAAGCCAGACTGAGAAGAAGCAGAGAAACAACGGAGACCGTACGCCACAACATCAGGTCTTTGAGTGCCATCACAGACTGACGACCCAGTACAACAGCCCAGGCTGATGATGTCACCAGAAGGACTTCCATCCCTTCAGTGCACAGGTCCTGCATATTCAATGAACACTATAGAGACTGCTTCAAATGTTAATTATTTTATTTCATTATTTTATTTATTATGTTTTAATCTTGATTATTCACTGGTCTCACAGCATTTCTTTAAATTCTGTGTTTTAACTAACTCTCTCAATCTGCTTTTCAATAGGTACCAAACCAGCCTCATGTCTTAAAGAAAAAATAATACTTTTGACAGACAGAAGTGAGTACTTGACTCACCAATCAGATAAACATGGATCTGGATTTGGCATAGTAAGACAGTTTCATTAAACAACTAGGGGAAAATGCACAACTAAATACTTGACAACAATGCTGAGTGCTTTGGGAAAGAAGAGAATAAATAAATAAATAAAAAAGGTATCTTGATGAACAATAGAAAAAATATTTATTGTTGAGAAAATAGAAATATTGGTCACTCCATTTTGTTTTAAGGTAATTTTCTAAGGTAAAACTGAATAAAATAATAATGAATAAAAAAAAATTATTCCAAAGATCCAAAATCATGTAATCACATATACTGTCATCACTGGGGATAACCAGATGGAAATGTTGATGGCCATGGATCTAAGATTTACAGAGATCTCCAATCCTCTTCTCAGAGTCGCTCATGAGCAATAACAAAAAAGTATTTGACTAAACTTTAAATTAGACAAACACATGACATTTGAGAAATGATAATTGGCTCTCTCAAATGCCCAATGCCTAGGCCTAATATTCTAAACAAAATCTATGAGATTTTGAAAAAAGGAAGGAAAGAAAGAAAAGAAAAGTTTTTGGCAAAAAAAAAAAAAAAAGGGGGGTGTGAAAGGATGTGAAAAAGTATGAATGATGGTGTTGTATGGCATGAAAGAGAGTGTCTGACGAGACACTGAGGCAATTCAATCAATTTGCCCAAACAGCTGTATACAAATTCGATTGTGGGCCCACAGGGCAAACTTATGCCCAGTAAAATAATGACCATGGATGTATGTTGTTAAATTCCTGGTCAGTACCTAGGTCTTTGTTGTGGCAGAAAGAAAAACAATGCCACACATGCGCAGCGTATAACATGGGAAGGCAGAGCAAAGCAAGCTTGCTCTGTCCACCCAACATTTAACTTTCTTTTCAGCATATCATGATGGAGCTGATTGTATCAAAAGGATGAAATACTGTCTTTCTGACTGTTAAAATAAATGCAGTGGGTTGAGTGTTTTCCAGGTCAAAAGGCCTATGCTACTGAGCAAGATAGGAAAATATCCAGTGATATAGTGGAACTCAGTTTACAAAACAAAGAGATAACTAAATAAGCAAATTGTTGAGAATAAAATTGAAAAAAAAAAAAAATATAGTAAAGACAGCACTGGAAATGTGAAAACTCAAAAAGGGGCCAAGACAGCCCTCAACCCACATTACATTTCCACAGGTCACACCAAGAAGAACGACTAGCAAGATGAACAAATTAGCATGCTGAATAACACTAACAAAAAACTCTGAAGTTTTCCATTTACAGGTGACAGCAGTTCCAGTAAGGCCAAGGAATGCTTCGCCCCATCAAAGAGAACCAGTGAGGGTGCAGTAATGAGCTCAAGGAAGAGCCTTGCATTAATCAGAAAAACGGTTACAGAGTGACACCTGAGTTCACATCTCTAACGTTAAAATACCCCAACCAGCTTCAACAACTCCACACAGCATGAAGTGAGGGATGAAGGGCGTGCTAGTAACGACCCACCCTTGCCAACGAGGGAAAGACCATTGCAACGACTCGCAAAGAGTCTCCCTGGTGAAGATGGAATGAGAGAATGATGGGACTGCTACTGAGATCAAAATACTTGGGAGCAGATATGAGCCAACAAATAGAAAAGAAAAAGTGGAAAGAGAATTTTAAGTAATGGTAGATGAAGAATTTGAAGGTTATGAGAAGGGAAATATGGATGTAAGAAGATTTGAAGGGAAAATAGAATGAAAGGAGCAAAATAGAAACGCTCAAGATTTGTGAATTGAAGAAGGAAAAGTATGTGTTATGTTTGGGGAAAATGCTGTATTTATAGAAGGCAGCATTTAATGAAGAACTGATCAAATTGAAAAGGCTAAGAATGGTAGATAAAGAAAATGTTGGAAAAGATAATAAAATGTAAGACTGGTTCGATTTACAGTTAGGAGCATGGGGAGCATAGATTATAACTAAATAGGGAACGTTTTTAGGAATTGCATTAATGACAGGATATTTACTATTTTACTGTATAATTCCTATATTGAGGACACTAGTCAAAGCCACAGTTAAGCAAATTAAATTCAAAGATATCAAGATAATGGGAAATTGATACATAAGGTATCTAAGCTGAAGATCAACTCTTATAATCTTGTGATATTCAATGTGTGATGTGATTTGTATTTGTATGTGTATGTATTTTTATGCCTTTTATACAAAACTGTGATAACCAGGCAAATGCTGAACCAATTGCACATTCATGTTTTTAACAATGTCTACTATTAAAGAGGGGTTAGGGAGACTGGATCTTTTACTCACTCCATGTCAAATTAGGAGAGAGATGTTTGGTCCAGTAATCCCTCAGAGTGGAATTTCATAATCTAGTCACTGGTGAAAATACAATGTGACTTATTTAGTCACTAGGTAGTGTAAATAATATGACTGGATTATGGAGTAGCACTCTGGATAAGAATAATCAAATGTGAGACTTATTAAGTCTCAAAGGGGAGAATATGTGGAAGATTTTTATTAGTAAGATTTTAATCAATCAAGAATAATCAATGTGAATCTAGCCATTTTTGTTGCTAGTTGTTTTTCCATTATAATCCTATAGGTAATGGATAGAAAGTTGCCTACATGCTGGAATGTTCAGAACTGAGGAGAAACATATGGCCAGACAAGGGCCTTCCGTTTTACCAAAACAAGTAGGGGCCTCTCCTCCCTAGGGAGGGATCAAAATTGCAAGCATAAGGAAAAGTTTGACTATTTGGAAACGCCCTGTATAGGGTATATAATGAGATGCAACCTAGCATTTCGGGAGATCTCCTTGCAGGGACCTCTCGGCTTTGTTTTGCTTAAAATAAAGTATTTTCTTCTGAGAGAAGAATCCCTGACTGAGTTCGATTCTTTGGAGAACCGGCGAAATACACCACACTGTCTGTAGTGTCGTACGCGTATTTACTCTGTGTGATTTGTAGTTTGATGTATTATTAGTTAAATTATTAAAAACCCATATATATCCATGATTGCCTTTGTCTAACACACTCACATTACGAATCAATGAGATGTCTGATCTTAGCTACATGCTGTTTAAATTTAGAAACGAAATTGATCATAATGATAGGATAATGTTTTCATGGCCAGAGAATATTTTTCCTTGAATTATAAGAAGTGATAAGTTAAGTTAATCTTACGGCCGTTTGCTGGACAAACCACTGTTTGATTTGCAGTAATTTACAGTAAGAGATATCACAATAATTGATGTGAAGAATGGAATATTGACACATTAATGAGTAAATTACAGTGCCCTGTAATGAGTTATTAGTATAGGCAATTGAGCTATTTTTCATCTTCAATAAAATTTAGTGTAACTGTCATATGAGATATATATTAATCATATTCCTGATTAATTATTCAAATTCCCTATATATCATTTGAGTTAATTATTATGTACAACCCAGTGTGGCTACATCATCTACAGCGATATCGTTGACTTGATTGCAAATAAATGCACAGACACTATTTAAACTGAACAGAGATGACATCACTGAATTCAATGATGAACTGCCTTTAACTGTCATTTTGCATTATTGACACACTGCTTTCCTAATGAATGTTGTTCAGTTGCTTTGACGCAATGTATTTTGTTTAAAGCGCTATATAAATAAAGGTGACTTTGACTTTGACATACCAGATGCCATTCCTGATTACTGACAATTCTTATAATAAAAGTTCTGCATATGAATCCGAACGTCTCTGACTCCCCGTAACACACGGTACTTTGTCATGCAACAATTTGTCTACCCAGCGCAACCAAAGCCAAAACTAGGATATTTTAGGCAATATAGAAATCCTGGCCAGGACGTGTCCTGGGAAAATGGCCCACTACAAATATTGTCTAGACAAGAGGTCTATATATATTCACCAGTAAGTGCAATCAAAAAAGCAGATCTATAAACAAGTATTATGCAAAACACTCACGCGCAGCCATCTGTCTCTTCTGTAGACTAATCGATTGTCCCAAGTTGTGACAGCGACCAAGCAGTTTAAATACTCTACAGTCGCTTCGGCCGCCTTTTAATTAACACAGGTAATAGTCTATAGCAAGGTAATTCCAAATTGAAACCACAGTTTGCACTTAAAAATGCAGGAAGGAAGCAATCCAAAAAAAAAAAAAAAACACACAAGCTCCTTCTTTGCACTTACTAGTGATTATAATAATTGTGCTATCAAAAATGCACACACCAATGGAACTACAAAGAAGACATAGGCAGGAAAAAACAAAAATTCCTTCCTAGCAGCAAGTAATATTTCGAGTAGTATCACACAATACACTCACAATATGATACCTCTTCATTCACTGCTACAAATTGATGGCGGTCAGATAAGTACCAAGCTAATACACTTCCATTAATGCCAGCAAAGTTTTCCAGTCTATTTAAGAGAATGTTGTGGTCAATTGTGTCAAATGCAGCACTAAGATCCAATAGCACTAATAGAGAGATACAACCACGATCAGATGATAAGAGCAGATCATTTGTAACTCTAAGGAGAGCAGTCTCAGTACTATGATACGGTCTAAATCCTGACTGAAAATCCTCACAGATAACATTTTTCTCTAAGAAGGAATATAATTGTGAGGATACCACCTTTTCTAGTATCTTGGACAGAAAAGGGAGATTTGAGATCGGTCTGTAATTAACTAGTTCTTTGGGGTCAAGTTGTGGTTTTTTGATGAGCCAACCAGTGCATTATATTGAAGGTTTGGGGGACATATCCTAATGATAATGAGGAATTAATAATAGTCAGAAGGGAATCTATGAATTCTGGAAGAACCTCTTTTAGGAGCTTAGATGGAATAGGGTCTAAAATACATGTTGTTGGTTTAGATGATTTAACAAGTTTATACAATTCTTCCTCTCCTACAGTAGAGAATGAGTGGAACTGTTCCTCAGGGGGTCTATAGTGCACTGTCTGATGCAATAGTGTAGCTGACGGCTGCATGGTTACAATATTTATAAGACTGAACGATCTCTACGTTCTGACCATTTTCACTGGTAATATCAACTCTATATTTCTTCTAAAATAAATGATCAACTCCTTAGTCTTCTCCACATTCAGTTATAGGAATGTTTCATTACACCATGTAACAAATAACTATACTTCTCTTCTATAGTCCACATCAGTAACCTGATTAATTAAACCCACAAGGGCAGTATCATCTGAAATCTTTTGTATACAACAAGATGTCTGCTGTGCCTGTAGTCAGAGGTGTACAGTGAAAATAGAAAAGGTGATAAAACTGTGCATTGTGGGACTCCTGTTTTATTAAAAATTATATCAGA
This sequence comes from Carassius gibelio, assembly GCF_023724105.1. Classification (NCBI taxonomy): domain Eukaryota; kingdom Metazoa; phylum Chordata; class Actinopteri; order Cypriniformes; family Cyprinidae; genus Carassius; species Carassius gibelio. The sequence continues at coordinate 4,638,659 of NC_068418.1, forward strand.
CATTTTATCACCCAGCCTAACAAACTGGGGTCGACCTAAAAGATAATCCAATACCCAATAATAAATGTGTGACATGAAGAAAAACACACTGTGAAATTTATTTTTAACAGAAATATACTGTTAATTAAACTATACGGAAGCTAACTGTAAAAAACTAGATTAGTGGCAATGCCAGTATTTAAACGTAAAATCAAGAAAAATAAATAAAACAACAATACCCCACCCCAACAAACAGTCAGCTTTCCATTGTGCTTTGTGTCACCATTGTGCTGGAGAGTAGAGCCTGTGTTTAATTAAAGGACGGACAGAGAAGCACTGATGTTATTCTGCTTGTTGCTTTATTTAAATGCAGTAATTGTGTAGTTACTGATGCAATGTGAATCTCATATATCTCTGATAATTTCAATTATACATGCATGTATGCTGCTGTTTTCTGCAAGATATTTACATTTAATATATATTTTCTACACATGATAGCCCTAACAAGCCACAATGCTTTAGGACTAAATCCATCTTTCAGTAGACATGTGCAGGTGTGCTCTATTGCTTGTAATTGTATTAGTTAGCTTAGCCAGTATTTTAAGTTATGCAGCTAACATGGTTGTGTAAAAAAATATCAAAAATCCAAATATTTACTAATCTAAACTAATCTGGGAGTTTATCATTTAGACCCTTTATGGTCTTGAGTGACAATGCTAACTGTGGACTTACATGATCCACTGACATTTAACAACCAGAAACCTAACCAAGGTTTATATATATATATATATATATATATATATATATATATATATATATATATATATATATATATATATATATATAGTAACTTTATTTTCAGGTGTCCTTGTTACACATGTAATTACGATTATAATAACAATGAATAATCATAATAACATGCAAGTAACCATAATCCTTACCATATAGTAAGTACATGTAGTTAATTAATATTACTCCGTACTTAAAAATGGTATAATTACACTGTACAGAATAAAGAGTAACCCTTTTAATTCATTTATTTTTTATTTTTTATTTTTTATTATTATTTTGCTCGAAAATACGCTTTTTAAAGAATATCCTTCTGCTGATGAAATGTCATTCGTTTTATAATGAATACAATGGCATTCATACACAAGTGTCCAAAAACCGTTGTGCTCTGGAGCTCTGTTGAGACAGCGGCGAGAGCAGCGCTTCAGCACCGCGGACAGCGCTCCGCACTCAGCTCACTGCTGCCATGAGAACCAGAAGCACACACACCTGCGCTGATGTCTCAGCATGTCTTGTGACTGACTGACTGTGAATGCAGCTGGACTACGAGAGATTTTATTGGTTGTCAGATATGACAGGTTCAGTTTGGAAACCTCCTTCGCACGATTTGCGCAGACCAGGAAGACAGGAGAGCTCAGTTATTTTGATCTCTACGACACACCTTATTTGACTAGGGAAGAAATCGAAAACACGAACACGACGGCCTCTGTTTTGCTTCCGACATGCGTCTATGTCGATACCTGGATTCACCATCGCTCAGTGTTTCTTAAATAGAGCGTTTATAGCGATGCACAGTCGCGCAACCTGTTAGACTGAAGATGAAGATGAAGAAGCAGAACGTGCGCACGCTGTCGCTCATCCTCTGCATGTTCTCTTATCTGCTGGTGGGCGCCGCGGTCTTCGACGCCCTGGAGTCCGAGACTGAGAGCGCGCGGAAGCGCATGCTGGAGCAGAAGCGCAGCGATATGAAGAGAAAGTATCGCTTCACCGAGCTCGACTACCGAGAGATCGAGCGAGTGGTGCTGTTGGCGGAGCCACATCGTGCTGGTAGACAGTGGAAATTCGCCGGGTCTTTCTACTTTGCTATAACTGTCATCACCACGATAGGTGAGCGTCAGTGTTTTCGCCTTTGAGGAAAAAAGCAGTATAAGAATTAGTAACTATCGCATGAAACACCATAATCTGCAAACTTAAGTTAAGACTTCAGATTACCGTGTCTTTGTTACATGTTATAACGTTAATTTAGTGTTGCTGTGGCTCAAGTGGTAGAGCATTGCTTTAGCAGCGCAAGGTTGTGGGTTCCTGGGAACACGTTAGGCAAAACTGTTAGCCTGAATGCACTGTAAGTCGCTTTTATTTCGCAAATTAAATTTAATTATTTTATGCATAACTACCTTAAAGTAACCCTAAGCCTTATATTAAGAAGTGGGCCTACACTGTAAAGGAATGTACAGGATTAATAGTAAACAATTTGCAATGAATGCAAGTTATTTTCTGCCAATTTATTGCAAAATGATGCAACCAAATCCTGATGGACTATGTGATATGGTACCAAAGGAAACATACAGTATATGGAGCAATGCTGTGATTGAATGTCCATTCACATTGACGAGCTTTTTTTTCTTTGTTAGTGTTGAATTGTATACAGTGAAGCTTCATCTCAGAGAGCTCAAACCATTTGCTTCCTAATGGCTCAAGTCTGGCAGGCCAGATGTTGTTGTAGTTGTTATTCTACTTGGTTCAATTTTATAAAAAAGCAGAATGTTGCAGATGTGTACTTAACCAATGACTAATGTTTTACCAATGAGTGCATTCAGTTTTCGGCCAGTAGTGGCAATGTAGTGGCACATGATGAAGTCACCGTCAGAGGTCAAGGGAATGTTTAAACGTACTGCCCCTGATTTTGTGCTCTTTGTGAGGAAGAGATATACTGTCCTTTGTTAAGTTGGGAGACATGTCTACTGTCAATCAGGTGCTGCTGATAGAAATGATGTGGACATCATGTAAGAACCATTATCCACTTCCAGCTTATGAATATCTCTTCACCACTCCGTTTTAGAAACTTTGTGAGGCAGGGAAGTGGCAGACTTAATTTCAGAGGCAGAACAGTTGCTGGATCTTCTTTTTGTAAAAAAAAAAAATATATATTATTTGTGTGTGTGTGTGTTTCTTTGAGTTGCTATAAACTCTTTGTTTTAGCTTTGGTGCTTCTTGGGGAATCAATCCACCAGAAAAAAAAACATTGAGGCATTAGTCAGATCAGATAAAGCTTCCATTCTGAGTGGCTGTCAGATTGAATATGATAGTTTTTATGCATGAATTGTTATTTGTTTGCATGTTAGTTTATATGTTATTTATTGGTTTAGTTAATTTTTTTTTCTGAAAGTATACTTGATTTTCAGTGTAAGAAAGTGCTGAATAAATGTAAGAAATGCAGTGTTTTATGAAAATGGATATCCATTTCATAATTTGAATTCAAAAGTGAATGATATAGTGAGCTATTAAAGGTACATCTGTGTGTTAATTGTGACTACTACCTTGACAGATTCACAGACAAGGCTTAAGCCTAGTCCTAGACTAAAATGTAAGTCTGAGCTGTTTCAACTGAAAGGAACCGATCTTAAAACATGTCAGTGCTTTGGTTTTGTCTCAAGATGCACACCAGTAATGTTTTTTTTTTTTTTTTTGCACATTTATAAAAAAAATGACTTGAGTGTCCGAATTGAACTATGGCCTAGGATGGCTTAGTCCAAGCCTTGTCTTTGAAAGCAGGCCTAAGTCGTCCATTTTCACATCTGTGTGTTTGTGCAGCATGATGTAAACAACTTTCATCACACTTTTTTAATGTCAATTAATTTTTTCCCATGTAGATTAATAGCAATGTGCTGCAGAAATCTTACTTTCATAGTATTTCATGATAAGTAGGCGATATTGTAAATCTACATAAAATATTATTGTGATATACTGGGAAAAGTGTGCACCTGTACCATAAACCACAGCACAGACCACTGCTAACACCACAGCCATTTACTGCAGGGAATTCACATGATAAAGCTGTCAGTAACCAAACAGACACAAGAATGGCAAATTCACCTGCTATTTTACACTGAAATCAAACTAAATATTAACTAATATTTCTCAGTATGCTCTAAGAAATGTACTGCAAAACCTCCACTACTTTACGGCCAATTGTAGTCTGCAGAAATACTGCAAATAAGCAGATTTCTGTAAAACTCACTGTAAAAATTTTTTTTTACAATATTGGAAAGCACAAACAATATCACCCTGCAATTCTATAGTAGATTTGTATGAGGGCACTCAGCATTATAATGGTTTATTTTGTAACATTATTTTTACATGAACATGTTGCTGAGTGTGACCTTGGTGGTGCTTTGTATGTCACCTAAAGTCTGTGCACCTTTAGATGAGGCTTATTTCAAGGAATATGTTTTCACAAATGCGTTATGCATCTCAGAAACATTTGTTAAAGTTGCTCTTGGCTTTGCCATAAGTATTATACAGATCATCTCATAATGCAGAAAAATTTGGTTATATGTTTTATTTTAATCAAGTAATGTCATTTATAGTTTTATGAGAGAAAATCACTAATTCAAGTAAAATCCCTTAACCCACATTTACTTCCATGTCAAATTCTGAATGTTTTTGAATCTAATGTTGCTGAAGCATTAACAGCCCATGCGTGGTTCCAACCTCACGGGTTTGGTATGCTATGCTGTGTTTTGGCCTTACTGTACAGTCACTGCATGTTCCTCCAAGACCTTGCTCTAAATTCTATCATAAACTCTTAACATCAGAGAATACATACCATAAGTTTAATAATACAGGCTGTTTAAATAATCAACACTGCAATTTGGTTCTTATTCGACTGTAGCAAGGAAATCTTTTTTTTTTTTTTTTTTTAATAAAACATAACCAGATGTTTGTCAGTCTATCCTCTCTCAGTTCAATGTCTTCAAAGCATGGGTTTCAAACAGCATTGCCATGATCTCATGGGCTGATCTAAGTTGTCTCTTGTGGGTGTTTTTGTGCAGGTTACGGGCACGCGGCCCCTGGCACAGACGCAGGGAAGGTCTTCTGCATGTTCTATGCGGGTCTGGGCATCCCACTCACGCTGGTGATGTTCCAGAGTCTGGGTGAAAGGATGAACACCTTCGTCCGTTACCTCCTCAGCCACATCAAGAAGTGCCTAGGGCTGCATCGCACTGAGATCTCCATGGAAAACATGGTGTTGGTGGGGTTCCTGTCTTGCTTGGGAACTCTGTGTGTGGGGGCCGCTGCCTTCTCACACTTTGAGGGCTGGACCTTCTTTCACGCGTACTACTACTGTTTCATCACCCTCACCACCATCGGCTTTGGCGACTTCGTGGCTCTTCAGAAGAAGGAGGACCTCCAGGAGAAGACCCCTTACGTGGTCTTTAGCTTCATGTACATCCTCGTGGGTCTGACTGTGATCGGAGCCTTCCTCAACTTGGTTGTATTGAGGTTCCTCACTATGAATAGTGAGGACGAGAAGCGGGATGCACAGGAGCGGGCCTCGCTGAAGAGGGGCCGTAACCTCACGGCCATGAGTTTGGGGCAGGAAAATCACTGCCACAGCAACCTGTTCTTGCCCATAGAGGAGGGTACCAGCTGTACCAACCTCATCCTGTCGCCGTCAGAGGAGCGTGGGCTCTACTCGCCTCTGCCCCTGCCCTTAAACGCCAGCCAGTCTCGGTCCCAGTTGAGCTTGTTTTGCTGCTGTGTCTGCTATCACCTGGGCCTCTGCCACAGCTCGGCCCTGTCCCCAAACAAGTGCCCTGAATGCAACATCAACTCAGTGTACAACAACTCCGTTTCCTACAAGATAGAAGGTGGCTCCTCAACCAGGAACGATACGGTTGTGTCCTCTCCAGGCAGCACGCTCTCTCCAGGGCTCAGCCTCAGATATTTGCCACACTTCAGGAGGAAGTCATTGTAATGGGGAAGAACTTTGAAGCATCTGGTTTAGATAGCGAGAACGCTGTGAGAACATATATTTTGTAGCACGAGTTAGCACTAAAGATAAGTGAGGATGTTGAGGACATGCTATTATAATCAGGGTTGGGGAGTAGCAGAGCACATTTAAAACACAAAATATGAGTAACTGTGTTTCATTATAGTTACATATTCAATGGGTGGTAGTCAAATTATAGTTAAATTTAAAATTTAAAAATTTAATTTATGCATTTAGCAGACGCTTTTATCCAAAGCGACTTACAGTGCATTCAGGCTATCAATTTTTACCTATCATGTGTTCCCGGGGAATCAAACCCCCAACCTTGCGACATCCCCAACCTTTAGTTACATCTAAAAAGTATTTTAGGAGACTAAAGTGATTACTTTGAATTTTAATGTCATTTTTGTCAATAGTGGAAACAGCAATTGGTGATTCTCCAAATCTGACGGTCTTCAAAAGCATCCTAAGATACATGCAAAATATGCAACATTGTATTCATTTGAACAAAATTAGAGGGATCATAAAAATTGCATGTTATTTTTACTTAGTACTATCCCAAATAAGCGATTTCACACAACAAATGTTTAGATACTGTATTCCACAAGACAAAATAACTGAATTTCTAGAAACTGTAGGACTATTGCCATGTTTTGTGATTGCTGTTTATGAGTCCTGTTTGTCCTGATCAGTTCTTCTGCCCACTGTTCTTGAGAAAAATCCACCAGCTCTTCACTTTCTCAGGTTTTCCAGCATCTTCTGCTGTCCAACAATGACTGTACTTTTCACACTGAGGGCAGTTGAGGGACTCGTACACAACTATTACAAAACGTGAAAACATTTGCTGATGCTCAAGTCAAGTCAAGTCACCATTATTTATATAGCTCTATTAATAATACAGATCGTGTCAGCGCAATTGAACAGCATTAAATAGGAAAATAATGTGTCAATAAAGCAAAAAGAAAGTTCATCATTGAATTCAGTTATGTCATCTCTGTTCAGTTAAATAGTGTCTGTGCATTTATTTGCAATCAAGTCAACGATATCGCTGTAGATGAAGTGACCCCAACTAAGCAAGCCAGAGGCGACAGCGGCAAGGAACCGAAACTCCATCGGTGACAGAATGGAGAAAAAAAACCTTGGGAGAAACCAGGCTCAGTTGGGGGGCCAGTTCTCCTCTGACCAGACGAAACCAGTAGTTCAATTCCAGACTGCAGCAAAGTCAGATTGTGCAGAAGAATCATCTGTTTCCTGTGGTCTTGTCCTGCTGGGCATCTGCTACCGTCTAGGAGACAAGTCTGCATTTTTCCTTAAGAAGGAAACAGTACTCAAAGAGCGGGGTTTAAAATTTTGAACAGAATGATTTCTTATTTTGTTTCAAGATTATTTAGAATCGAATACTTACTAATTTCCCAGAAAGACAAACTAAGTACAATTTAATGCATCGTGCTGCCTTCTTGAGCATCAGTAAATACCCTTTTTATTTTATTTTTCAATTGTCTGCACTTTTTCCTTTTTAAGAAATGTTGTGGAAAACTCATTTTGTTAAAAATGATATGCAGAGGAAACCAAACTCCTATGTTTTGTAGATGTCCTTTTTCTCCAGAGGACCTTTTTGTTACATAATTACAAAGCATTCAAAAATTTGTTATTCATACATTGAAAAAAACAAAGAAGAAAAAAAAAATCCCAACCCTGACTGTAATGTCAAAGGAGATACTTATGGCAACCATAACAATCTCTTAAAATCTAAATGTTGTTCGTTACAGCACATACAAAAAGATGATTCAATCTTCTCAAACTTTTAAATGTCCGCTGTATTGAACTAGGAACTGCGCAAGTGCATAAAATGTAACGACATGCAATGTTTTTAAATGAGGTGAGGTGTGATGATTGAAAAATGTGAGGTTTGCTGAGAGACAGATCTTCCCATCATTGTGCCTTTGAGCAAGACCCTGAAGCTCCTGGAGGAGACGATTGCTCTATGGCCATTCACTTCACTCATCAAATACATCTCAATCTTGTGTGCTCAGAAACAGAAGTCAATCATATCAGTATGAATGTGCACAATTGGGAAAAAATCATATTTGTTTTCAGTATTCAAGTATGTGCATGTTTTGGTTGTAATGCTTGCCCAATATATGACGATTAATCCCTTTGCCTATGCTTATTAAGTTACAGTGTTTTATTGTTATTGTTTTTCAGTAGTTTAGCATGTAACCAAGACAGGAAAAGTATGACCAAATCAATGCAGAAATGAAACTGAACTCTCTGGTCTACAGGAGACGTTCATTTTGAAAGTCCAAATTTTAAATTCTCATCCAAATAATTTTGACAATGAGTTTACAATTACAAACCCTCAGAAAGATGTTTTCAATTATATGATTAAGGAGAGCCATTTACTGTAAATTAAATTTCAATTAACTTTTATGGTAAACAATTGTAAACAAATAAACAGTTGAACACTTCCTGATTTTCATTTGTAACTTATGCCAGTCCATTTAAAGACTGAAAAATGCAAGAACTGTTGTCAGAGTGACTTTACTGAATGTATGAAGTGTTTTTCAAACATAGAGCGTAGAACAGCAGGTGAATCGACCAATGAAATCAAAGCAGGGGAGGGACTACGACAGACACAGTTAAATACAGTACTTTTTGCTATATGTTGCACTGTTGCATGTTATTAACTACTTCAAGTATTTGCTATTTATATTGTTAAACTTTCAACAGCGAAGTGAGTTGTATACAAGGCTATATTAGAACATTGATGTTTATTGTGTACTTAACTTGCAACCTTTTGGGACAAGTGTAGTTTGTTGTCACGTTTGGTCTGGAGATGACATGGCTGGCTTTTAAAAAAAAAAAAAAATAATCCTTAATTTATATGAGGTTTATGGCCCAGGTGAAAGAACACAACTGGAAACCATGACATATACTAAATAATAAGTTTAACATTTGATGTATTCCTCTTTCGAGCAGCAGCCATTAGGAGGTTAATTGTCTATTTAAAAAAAATTTTTGAAGGAATTTTATAATGAACAGATGAGCTGAAATAGACTGAAAGCATAGGAAGGAATATATTTGTTCCTAATATGTCTACTATCACTGTACATAGCAGTCAGATGACACAAGCACTCACTCTCACAGAAGAACTGTTCGTCACCGTCTTCAAACACATATGAAAGCCTTTTTTATGTTTGCTTATGTTTATGTGTATAGTAAATCATAAATCTGGTTCTGTTTGCCATCACACCTTGACTTGTGCTTATCTGTAAAAAGTATTACAAATCCATAAACTGTCTCAGAACACAAGGAAACCAGGGATGACAATTCATTTATCTTTCATTTTTATCAATTTAATTAAAGTCCATATATTACAGAACAGTGAAGATGGAGATGTAAGATATTTGTTAAAATGATCTCAAATGTCTTTACAATTGTGCTAAATATGTTTTCACATAAGTGTATATACTACATATGCATTACTCAATGCATATGTAAGGGGGAAAGGGGAAGTCGTGGCCTAATGGTTAGAGGGTTGGACTCCCAATCGAAGGGTTGTGGGTTCTAGTCTCGGGCCGGCAGGAATTGTGGGTGGGGGGAGTGCATGAACAGTTCTCTCTCCACCTTCAATACCACGACTTAGGTGCCCTTGAGCAAGGCATCGAACCCCCAACTGCTCCCCGGGCGCTGCAGCATAAATGATGCCCACTGCTCCGGGTGTGTGTTCACAGTGTGTGTGTGTGTGTGTGTGTGTGTGTGTGTGTGTTTACTGCTCTTTGTGTGTGCATTTCGGATGGGTTAAATGCAGATTGTTTGTGCAGAATGGTTTAAAAGCTGTTTAACAGCCAGTGATAATTCTCTTTAATGTCAATTTGCCAGTTTTTGAGTGTGCTATCCACTAATGGGTGAATCCATCTTAACCCCCCCCATTAAAAATGTTTTTACATTTTTTATTTATTTATATTTTTTTAGGTTTGAGTCAGAGCAACAGTAAGGCATGAAAATGTCTATATCCTAAACATTCAGTCCCTAAAACATGATGAGAACAACACCGCACAGGCATGTCACGCATTAAACTGTTGAAGAACATCGTAACTATATAAATGTGCATGAGGAAATCTGTATACAGCTCATTGTGCGTAAAATTTGAACTTTGGCTATTTGTCTGCAATTTTGTGTTCCCTTCGATTAAAATGTATAATTACAGTATTTAATATGGAAATAAATAAAACTAAATAAATAAAATAAACATGGAAAATAAACATTAGTATATCCATGGACCTACATTTGGTTCAATAATAATGAACGCAACTTTATAAAACTGAATGTAACTTTTCCAGAAACTATCAAACATATGCCATTACAAAAGAAAAAAACACAATGAAAATGAAAAAAACTAACTCAGTTGCACAAATTGTACAGGCTCTTCAAATATACTTCATTCTTTGTTAATGTTTTTCAAAGATTCGTTTTCGCTGATCTTGGATTCTGAATGCATTGCCACAGATTTCACTTTAGCTTCGCAGTTTTTCGTTTGGTGTTTTGACACAAACCTCTCGTTGGGGCGGGGTTAATAGTGATCTACTCTGATTGGACAGGTGCTCTCTAACCGGGAAGTACAGACTTCACCCAGTGGTGCACATACTGAAAGCTCTCGAAGTGATTAAATCTGGTCTCTAACGCAAACATAATTTTTCACAGACAAAATGAAAGAAATTAATTTTAGGCTCATAGACAGGTTCTACCCTGTAAAGAAGTTTATACAAAGATTTAAATCTGACATTGATCTTACATGCTCTTTTTGTTCGAGTTCTGAAGAAACTGTACACTTATTTTGGTCATGTCACTACACTCAAAAACTTTGGGATGATATTGGTGTGTTTGTCAAGTTAAGATTTTGCCAGGCTTCTCAGTACATATAAAAAACATTATATTTGGGTATTATGACTCTAATAACAAAACTGATATTTTCATTTGTGGAGTCAATTTAAATATTTTCCTTTCACATTCACAAATGCAAATTATCCGACTGTAAACCTGTCTTCTGTTGTCCTAAAAGAAAAGGAAAATATTTGAATGTAATCGCAGTATCTACTCATAAGAAAGCTTTAAGGACTGTTAGAATTTGCTCTGCCTTTGATCTTGTGTATTTTTGTTTAGATTTTGGCCCTCTTTTCTTTAGTTCTATTTTATTCTTTGTTTTTTTGTGGTTGATATTATGTGATGTATGTTTATACTTTTGTATGTTTTTGTTCTCTGCATTAATAAAAAAAGAAAAAGAAAAAAAAAGCTTTCACAGTGATTTGCATGTAATAAACGGCCTTGTATAACTAAATAGGAAAATAATATTTGTCCTTTGATCATCTCAGTCTGTAAAGATGAGCTCTCAGGTGGGACATGGAGCGGCATCATCTTCCTCCTCCACTTGTCCTTCAAAGCAGCTTGTAACACAAGCTTATTTCAAGCTGCCTTGAAGGACAAGAGCTCATCTTTACAGACTGAACGATCGAATGTTAAATAAAATGTTTACATATTTAGTAATACAAATCACCGGGAGAGCTTTTCAATATGCTCGCCACAGAGTGACGTCTGTACTTCCTGGTCAGAGAGCACCTGTCCAATCAGAGTAGATCACTGTTAACCCCGCCCCCAAGATGAGGTTTGTGTCAAAACACCAAACGAAAAACTGCGAAGCTAAAGTGAAATCTGCGGCAATGCATTCAGAATCCACGATTTGCGAAAACCAATCTTTGAAAAACATTAACAAAGAATGAAGTTTATTTGAAGAGCCTGTAAAATTTGTGCAACTGAGTTAGTTTTTTTCACTTTCATTGTGTTTTTCTTCTTTTGTAATGGCATATGTTTGATAGTTTCTGGAAAAGTTACGTTCAGTTTTATAAAGTTACGTTCATTATTACTGAACCAAATGTAATTCCATAATCATCCACCAATTCAGACAATCGACAAAACTTAAAGTGCAAAATAAACAAATAATTCCAGAAAAAAGCAAAAGTATCAAAGACTTCAGTGTGCTGGTATAGAAAATAATATATCCTATATGATAAAAGTAGGATTAAAAAACAATTTTTAATTTAGCAAAAATCTCATTTATTTGATTACGTTTATAGAGTTTGATTTTGATTCTGTAGCAAGCCCCTGAGACAGGGCTGGTGGAGAATCCTCTGTTTTTCCAGCGTCCAGTGTAAAGAGGGATGCACAAAAAAACTGCCCCAAATATTAGTCATGTCTCTTTATTGCTGATAGTTTCCATACTGACCCTTTGTGGAGAAAAATAAAAATAAATACATAATGGCATTTACTAAAAGACATGAGTCCCTGGCCGAAACTCTCTCATTACTGGGCTGGGTGGCTTCGTGCTCACCAGTTCAAAAGAGTATGACCTCTGTGACGGAGCGGCTGGGCCTGGCTGTATGGAGCGGTATTCAATTCAATTCAAGTTTCAATTCAAGTTTATTTGTATAGCGCTTTTTACAATACAAATCGTTACAAAGCAACTTTACAGAAAATTATGTTTCTACAATATTTAGTAGTAGCTTATGGTAGTGACTGTCAGTTTGTGCATGTTTGACAGGATTTTTAGAAAAAATTAATACAAGACGTAGTCAGCTAGACGATGAACATTATTAATATTATTAATTAATTATTGTTATATGATGCAGTCACACCTGTAGCAATATTTGTAAGTTCTGTTTGTTGATTCAGGGTTAGCATCATCTGAGGTCCTCTGAGGGTCAGCATCATCTCTTCTCAGGTGTTCTGGATCCAGACTGGAGCTTGTGTAAATCCTAGTTACGTGGCAAAACATAGAAACAAAATAGAAACATCATTAGCATAGCTGCTGATCCAACAAACTAAAATTAGTTTAACCCAAGCTAATGAATAAAGATGCACATTTTATCAGGTGCAACTACGCTCACAATTTAATAGATACATTATTCGAATGCTTGGCGAAAGAGAAGCATTTTTAATCTAGATTTAAACAGAGAGAGTGTGTCTGAACCCCGAACATTATCAGGAAGGCTATTCCAGAGTTTGGGAGCAAAATGTGAGAAAGCTCTACCTCCTTTAGTGGACTTTGCTATCCTAGGAACTACCAAAAGTCCAGCGTTTTGTGACCTTAGGGTGCGTGATGGGTTATAGTGTGGTAGAAGGCTAGTTAGGTATGCAGGAGCTAAACCTTTAGGACCTTATAGCTAAGTAATGATAATTTGTAACTGATACGGAACTTAATAGGTAGCCAGTGCAGAGACTGTAAAATTGGGGTAATATGATCATATTTTCGTGACCTGCTGAGGACTCTAGCTGCTGCATTTTGGACTACCTGTAGCTTGTTTATTGAAGAAGCAGGACAACCACCTAGAAGTGTATTACAATAGTCCAGTCTAGAGGTCATGAATGCATGAACTAGCTTTTCTGCATCAGAAACAGATAACATGTTTCGTAGCTTGGCAATGTTTCTAAGATGGAAGAATGCAGTTTTTGTAACATGGGAAATATGATTTTCAAAAGACAAATTGCTGTCTAATATAACTGACTGATTTCTGACTGTAGAGGAAGTAACAGAACATCCGTCTAGTTGCAGATTGTAATCTACAAGATTCTGTGTAGTGTTTTTTGGTCCAATAATTAATATCTGTCTTATCTTAATTTAATTAGAGAAAATTATTTGTCATCCAATCTTTTACATTTTTAACACACTCTGTTAGCTTAGATAATTGGGAAGTTTCATCTGGTCTCGTTGAGATATATAGCTGAGTATCATCAGCATGGTGGAAGCTAATTCCGTATTTTCTAATAATATTACCAAGGGGCAACATGTGTATTGAAAATAGAAGGGGACCTAGGACGGATCTTTGTGGCACTACATATTTTACTGATGATAAATCAGATGACACCCCATTTAAAGGTCCCGTTTTACGCGCTTTTTTGAAGCTTTGATTGTGTTTACAATGTGCAATATAACATGTGTTCATGTTTCGCGTGTAAAAAAACACAGTATTTTTCACACAGTTCACCTATCTGTATACTGCTGTTTTCACTGTCATAAAAACGGGCTGATGACTTCCTTGGTCTATGAAGCCTCTCTTTCAGAAATACGTAACGAGTTCTGATTGGGCCAGCGGTTCCTGTGCTGTGATTCGACAGCAGCTTAGAGCAGACTGACCTCCTGGTAACGTGATTGGGCTAGAACGCACGTGCTGGAGATGTATTTATAATCACAGGAGCGTTTTTACTGACGAGATGCGCATGAAAACCGCATTTGTTTTTTTGCACAGCCCTAATATCTAGTTAAAAAAGCTAAACAGCGTTGCCCTTTGTGTAATAAGTTACAGAAACTGTAAAACGCACCAACTTAAATAATAAAATACACTTACCAGTTGTGGTCCATAAACAACGCCTTCTCCAGACAAAGAGGGAACTGCTCCATCTTTCAAGAATAATCTTTGTGCAAATCCAGCATTAAAATGATTGAGATTGAGAAAGTTGACCTCAGCAAGCTGTCCTCAGCAAAAAATGAGCTGCACATAGTTTTACATGTGCATTATAATTTTCGGGAACCGAGTTAAACATAAATTGTAACCATTAATGTCAAAGTACAGCGTTCCTGGGAAGCCCAAACAAAGGTGATTGGACTCAGAGATGAAAAAAAACAGCGTTTCAACGACATGGCGATAAAAACAAACAGCTCTTCCTTCTTCTCCGTCGGAGCGCAACAAGGCCACGCCCCCTGTTTGTGAATTCATGTGGGTGGTGGTTAGTCAAAAAAACTGTTTTAGTGATGTCATTACTACAGGAACTAGAGGGATGTAGTCCAAACGGGTCATGTTTTTTTAGGCGAATTCTGTTAAATCAAATATCTCGCTTGGCATTGAACTTTGAGCTTTAGAATTTTACAGATATTATTTATACTCTAACAACAACATTACACACTAACTAAAGTTTAAAACATGGAATCACGAAGAAGGGGACCTTTAAGTAAACAAAATGGTAGCGATCGGACAGGTAGGATCTAAACCATCTTAGAACCTGCCCTTGAATACCTGTATAGTTTTGTAATCGATCTATGAGTATGTCATGATCTATGGTGTCGAACGCTGCACTAAGTAGAGCTGAAGATCTTTGCCCGAACCCGACGGGACCCGTTCGGTGGAGTTCGGGCTTAATTTCTATCATCTTACGCGGGCTCGGGCCGGGCTCAGGCTTGCGCTCCGGTTTGCGAGGTAAAAGAGCGGTCATGTGATGTGTTTCGATTAGTGCGAGAAAGATGCTAAAATGAATGCTGAGCAGGTGTAACGGAGGCTTGCCTCTGGTGATTACGTTTTGGTTGCACCAGCAACTAAAGCAAACTCTGAGGTGTGGAGAAGTTTTGACCGTTTATAATGAGAATAATGAGTGAATAATGACGCACCATCAGTAAGCGCAGGAGCGTGCTGAAGACATCTACAGTGGATTCAATCATTTTCCTCCACAAAAACATGTAGACCTAGCCTAATCTCTGTGAGTAAAGGTTTTTCAAATGATAACTAAATATTCATTGAGTCTTAAATGCATAATGTTGGCACTATTCTTTTATTAAATAAAGCAAATTTTATTTCTTTATTCCAACTTCCATGTGGTCTAGTCTACGTTAGTTATGAGTAAATTATGTTAAAACATGAATAAATTGCTCATTGTTGGCAAAAGGCAAAAGAGCTGTGTGCGTGCGCACATTTGAATAATGTCGGGCTGTAAACGGGTTCGGGCTTTAAAAAAGCTGTCAATCAAAATGTACTTGTCGGGCTCGGGCCGAAACCTGTTGGGCTCGGGTCCCGTCGGGCCTAACTTTTAAGGCCCGATTACAGCTCTAGCACTAAGATCAAGTAAGACTAGAAATGAGATGCAGCCTTGATCTGATGCAAGGAGCAGGTCATTTGTTATTTTAACAAGTGCAGTTTCTGTGCTATGGTGGGGCCTAAAACCTGACTGAAATTCTTCATACAGATCATTTTTATGCAGGAAGGTGCTCATTTGAGCAGACACAACTTTTTCTAAAAAATTTTACATAAATGGAAGATTTGAAATTAATTTGCCAGTACACTAGGATCTAGTTTTGGTTTCTTAATAAGAGGCTTGATAACCGCCAGCTTGAATGGTTTTGGGACGTGACCTAAAGATAATGACGAGTTAATGATATTGAGAAGCGGTTCTTCGGCTACAGGTAACAACTCTTTCAGTAATTTAGTGGGTACAGGATCTAATAAACATGATGTTGGTTTAGATACAGTGATTAGTTTATTTAGCTCTTCCTGCCCTATTTTTGTAAAGCACTGCAGTTTATCTTTGGGTGCGATGGATAAAACTGAAGTGTTAGATGCTGTAGAATCTACATTCACTATTGTATTTCTAATGTTATCTATTTTATCGGTGATAAAATTCATAAAGTCATTACTATTTAACCTTGGTGGAATATTTGAATCAGGTGGCGTTCTGTAATTTGTTAATTTAGCCACTGTGCTAAATAAAAACCTTGGATTGTTTTGGTTAGTTTTGGAGTTTGTGTATATGCTCGGCCCTAGCAGTTTTTAGAGCCTGTCTATAGCTGGACATACTGTTTTTCCATGCAATTCTAAAAACTTCTAAGTTAGTTTTTCTCCATTTGCTTTCAAGACTATGAGTTACTTTCTTGAGAGTTAATTTCTTTTTCAATTTGATGGGGGCAACAGTTTGTAATGTATTAGAGAAAATAGTGCCCATGTTGTCAGTCATTTCGTCTAATTCATGTGTATTTTTGGGTACAAATAGCAGTTGAGATAGATCAGGCAGGTTATTTGCGAATCTTTCTTTGGTGGCTGGAAAAATAGTTCTGCCCAGACATTATCGCTGAGACATATAGTTAATATCAGTGATAAGCAGCATGCACGATACAAGGAAATGGTCTGTAATATCATCACTTTGAGATACAATATCTATAGCAGTAAGATCGATTCCATGCGATATCATTAAATCTAGTGTATGATTAAAACGATGAGTGGGCCCGGTGACATTTTGCTTGACTCCAAAAGAGTTTATTAGGTCAGTAAACGCAAGTCCTAATGTATCATTTGTATTATCAACGTGAATATTAAAATCTCCCATGATTAGCGCCTTATCAACTGTAACTAGAAGGTCTGAGAGGAAATCTGCAAATTCTTTTAGGAATTCTGTATACGGCCCTGGTGGTCAATACACAGTAGCCAGAGCAAGAGATACAATATATTTATTTTGCATATCTGACAGTGTAACATTAAGCAGAAGTATTTCGAATGAGTTAAACCTGTATCCTGTTTTCTGGGTAACATTGAGAATATCACTATATATTGTTGCAACACCCCAGCCACGACCAGTCTGACGGGGCTCATGCTTATAACAGTAGTTTGGTGGAGTTGACTCATTTAGACCAAAATAATCATTTGGTTTTGCCAGGTTTCAGCCAAGCAGAGTACATCAAAACTATTATCTGTGATCATTACATTTACAATAACTGCTTTTGGTGTGAGTGATCTAATATTTATGAGCCCTAACATTAAAAATTGTTTTTGTTCATTTACTGTACATTTTTCTGGTTTAATTGCGATAAGATTTTTTCTAGATCTGACATTATATTTATATTTTGACCTGACTATTCGGGGAACAGACACAGTCTTAATAGTTTTTACAGTCCAAGTACTTTTATCATTTAAGTGGGTGGAACAAAACTCATCATAATGGTTATTTGAGAATTGTCTTACTAGTCACATGGAGCGAAGTGTCCTGGAGATGTTGTCAGAAAGCAGCTCCGCTCTGATTTTGCTGGGGTGTAATCCATCAGCGCGAAACAGCCTAGGACGCTCCCAGTATGATGGGTATGATGGGTACTGCTGACTCTGGCCCTGCTGATACTGAGATGAGCCGCCCTGCCCTGCACCTTTAGAGCCAAACAGCACAATTCGCTGTATATCATCTGTAGGGATCAATTAATACTGAATGAAATCGATGTAATCTGATGTGTTCTGTTACCGTATCCCTGAGGATGAGAGCTGTAGCTGGCTTGGGATGGGTACTGCTGTTGACTGAATGTCTGGTGCGTCCCAGAGCCTTTTTGGTATGGTGTCTGCTGTTGGCTGTACTGAGTTTCCTGAAACATTATTGAGATCATGCATGAAGGGAGAACTAATATATATATATATATATATATATATATATATATACTGTATGTTAAACCGTGGTCATACAAATGTTAACCAATACACACAAAAAAACAAAATTACACTTTTACTATAATAAAACCATGGTTATTTTCCTAACCCTAACCCAACATTCAGAGAGTAGTTACATTTTAATTTGTACATTCTAATTGAATTTATGTGGCACGAGTATGGTTTTGAGTGATTCTTTAAAATAACACTTATTAAACATGTTTGATTATTTATTTTTATTGTGTCATTCTAATTGTAAAAAAAAAAAGTTTGGCTGAATGATAAAAGTGAATGATAAAGTGAATGCATGGCCACCAGCTATGCAAAAAAATCTTGGTAACATCTATGAAGCCCATATTTATAATACATGATGTGTATTCTAAAGGCAATATAATTAATGCATAATAAAAATATATTAACTCATGAATATTCATAAGAACTATTTTAATATTTACTAATTTGTGGTAATAGCTTTTAAGAGTGATGATTTATAACATGTTGCATCCACTTTTACAATCGATTATATTTCTCAGTTAGAATGTATTAGAAGTCTCATATCTTGCCATTTTTCTGATTCTACTTAAAAGCAATCAAAGAACACCAAGTATATAATATATTTTTTTTCTTCTATCAAAAAGCCATAAGATCAGAAAACCAGTCAGTTGAATGTGTAATGTGACACATTTGCTTTGAACTATTTTTTATTGTATTATCACTGTGATGGTAACCTTTAGACAGCTGTTGATAAGTAACTCTGTAAGTCATCTTTATTTATATAGTGCTTTAAATAAACCCAATTGTGTCAAAGCAACTGAACAACATTAGGAAAACAGTGTGTCAACAATGCAAAATGACAGTTAAATGCAGTTCATCATTGAATTCAGTTATGTCATCTCTGTTCAGTTTAAAAAGTGTCTGTGCATTTATTTGCAATCAAGTCAACGATATCGCTGTAGATGAAGTGACCCCAACTAAGCAAGCCAGAGGCGACAGTAGCAAGGAACCGAAACTCCATCGGTGACAGAATGGAGAAAAAAACCTTGGGAGAAACGAGGCTCAGTTGGGGTCAGTTCTCCTCTGACCAGACGAACCCAGTAGTTCAATTCCAGGCTGCAGCAAAGTCAGATTGTGCAGAAGAATCATCTGTTTCCTGTGGTCGTGTCCTGGTGCTCCTCTGAGACAAGGTCTTTACAGGGGATCTGTATCTGGGGCTCTAGTCAGAAATCATTTTCCTGTTTGGCGCCTAACTCTGGAATAACCTACCTAACATTGTTCGGGAGGCAGACACACTCTTGCAGTTTAAATCTAGATTAGATGCCATTCTTCTAAAGATGTAGCAAGTACATCGGGTGTTATGTTAAGTGTTCCTGGTTCTCCTAATTAATGCAGCCTAAAATTCCTTAACAGATATGGAAGTTTGTAACTACATATCAACTAGTGGTCATTGGATTTTAGTAGGTCTGCTACTGTAAATATATGCGAACACTATTTTGATGGTCAACCAACAGATAAACTGACTAGAAGTTGTGGCAGTGAAAACATTGTGCCACAACATCTTTTCAGTTTACTTGAATTTTTTTCCACTTTGAGTGTTTGGGGTGAACCGTTTCAATTATCAGCGGAAGGAAAGAGGATATAGAAGGAAGGGAGTCATACCAGAGAGTAATTGCATCATCTCAAAGTTTGCAGTAGTGTGGGAGTGATTGTTTGAAGAACACTGCAAGGTGGAAAGATGGCCATTTGTTCAAACAGTGGCTTTCCAAATTACTCCTAAATGTGACACTGCCAGATCATCTGCACTAAAAGTTTTTGTGAAGACCAGTATTGGCTGCTCATTGACCGGTCCGGTTTTTTTAACATTATTTTGTTTCTTATTTGTTCAAACTTGTATTTTTCTTTTTTTCTCATGCCATGGACAATTGTGGAATAAGTCTTCCTTTTGAACCGTATTCTTTCTTTCATCTGTCCATGGGATTTAAATGTTGTAACGGGTGTTTTTGTTGTTGGCTATCCAGGGTTAATTAAATAGAGTTAATTTATGCTAGGGTGGCCACCACCATTACAAAGTTCATCAGCTTATGCTACTATACTAGATTCAACCGTTCTTGAGCATACTAATAAAAGTTAGGTAGCATGTAGTTGCCAAGTTGTTTATAGTCAATTGATCAAGGGGACCATTGAAACAAAATGCAACCCACAAAAAGGTGTAAAAAAAAAATAATTCAGCCCCTGCCCCTGAAAAGGGTCTGTACACATCCCAGATTGTGTATGTAATAACCTAGAACACTGTCTAAGACTTGATGGTTGCTCGGTCAATTCTTCGTCATCAGTTAGGAACCTAGGTGTGCTATTTGATCGCAATCTTTCCTTAGAAAGCCACGTTTCTAGCATTTGTAAAACTGCATTTTTCCATCTCAAAAATATATCTAAATTACGGCCTATGCTCTCAATGTCAAATGCAGAAATGCTAATCCATGCATTTATGACCTCAAGGTTAGATTATTGTAATGCTTTATTGGGTGGTTGTTCTGCACGCTTAGTAAACAAACTACAGCTAGTCCAAAATGCAGCAGCAAGAGTTCTTACTAGAACCAGGAAGTATGACCATATTAGCCTGGTCCTGTCCACACTGCACTGGCTCCCTATCAAACATCGTATAGATTTTAAAATATTGCTTATTACTTATAAAGCCCTGAATGGTTTAGCACCTCAGTATTTGAATGAGCTCCTTTTACATTATAATCCTCCACGTCCGCTACGTTCTCAAAACTCAGGCAATTTGATAATACCTAGAATATCAAAATCAACTGCGGGCGGCAGATCCTTTTCCTATTTAGCACCCAAACCTCAAAACAAACATGCAGACTCGATACATTTTCTACATTTATTAACAATCAAGAACAAGATCCCCTTACAAAAATCACACATTGAAGAAAAAAAAAAAAAAAAGTTATAAATAATTTAATCGGGGACGACATACCATAGGCTGAATTTAATCTATTCCATCTAACTGGATATTCCTGTACAGCCATTAAATTGGTTATACATGCAAATAAAAGTGCTATCCTAGTTCAAATGCAGAAAATCACTGATAGATTAAGGTGCATTCACATTAAAGCTGAGAGATTCCTCAAACAAAAAGGAAAAGGCCATTTAAACAAATGAAAAGTAACAGTGTAGCCATTTTTCACAGTAGGGCGAGTCTAGTGATATTTACCACTGAAGATCTCAGACACTGGAAACCAAATTCATAGACCAGACCAAATCACCCACGTCCCAGAGGAAGGCAGTGCATCTGGAGGAAAGAGACTAGTTTAAGGCCCAATCCCAAATTCTACCCCTTAGCCCTTCCCCTACCCCTCCGTTTCGCACGTCACTTGAAGGGGTGTCTTGATTCTCTTTGGGTTGGAGGAGTAAGGGGAAGGGCCAGATAGCCCTAAGATTTTTCAGAACCACACTTCAAACTGACTAGTATGAATCATCTCGGCAACATGGCTGCTACAGCGAACAAAGAGACACATAAAATGAAAGCTTTTTTTGGCATTAAAGATTTTTAAAAAGTAATCACTTGTTTTGTTACATTCAGTTGTGAGCTCATATGTTAGCAAATATTAGCTTTTTTTTTTTTTTTGGCAAACGTCATATTACAGACTGCATGATAGTGCCACAGCATTTGTCTGATCAGGGCGATAACTGCCGTAGACAAATGATGGGGACTAAAAAGGGGCATGGTCTTGTTGCACTCCCACAGAGAAAAGGAAGAGCGGCGTTTGTGTTTGTCGCCATGTTGTCGAAACGCTGTTATTTTCATCTCGGAGTCCTATCACCTTTGTTTGGGCTTCCCAGGGACACTGTACTTAGAAAAAAATGTTGTTTACAATTTAGGTTTAACTCAGTTCCCGAAAATTATAACCCACATGTAAAACTATGTGCCACACATTTTGCTGAGGACAGCTTCCTCAATCTAGGGATATGCCGCTATCAAATTTTCCTGTTGTGATTAATTGCTCATGTTTTTAAATCACGGGTAAACTGTATTATCACTGTATTGAAATTTGGTTAAATGCTCATACAGTATAACAGGTTAAATAACTTTTCCAATAAAAAAAAAATAACCTGAACATTTAAATAAAAAAAAAAAGCAACTCCGAAATGTATAAAGTTAAATGTTTTGCACAGATTAAAGTGCAAAAGAACTATAAAAACCCATGAGGTTCATCTTACCTATAGCAAATACACAAATCTGAACGGCTATTTAAAATTAAATAGGTTTTAGAAAGTAGAGCAGCTGGTTTATTTGTGGTGTTTCAAGGGGTAAGGACTGCATTCAGCGTCATCTGCTGTCAGAGAGTGAATGTGCCTTCATTCAGTGCGTCCCTTACGTGTTCCTCCATGTGAGTTTACAGAGCACACAAGTATCTTTCAAGCAGCACACAGCAGTGTTGTGCATTTTGACCAGGTGATGGTAAAAGTATTCTTAAGATGCATATCAAATTCTGAATAATTTGTAATGTATAATTTGCGGTATTTCTACGTGCCCACAATAACAATATCGTGCAAATTACCGTAATATCGCTTTACCAAATACCGGCACAAGTCTACCTCAGTCAGTTTAATGCCTGATTCGCACAAAGATTATTCATGAAAGATTGAACAGTTCCCACTTTGTCTGGAGAAGGCGTTGTTTATGGACCACAAACGGGAAGTATTTTATTAAGTTGGTGCATTTAACAGTTTCTGTAACTTATTACATAAAGAGAAATGCGGTTTAGCTTTAACTAGATGTTAGGGCTTTGCGAAAAAAAAAGGGGGATTTTCATGCGCATCTCGTCAGTGAAGGCGTTCTGTCATTAGAAGTACATCTCCAGCACTTGCGTTCAGATCAGGATTACCAGGTTTTCAAGACAAATCCTGCCCACTCGCTTCTCAAAACTACTCCAAAACTAGCCCAATCGAGTTTCCAGGAGGGCAGCGCGCACTAAGCTGGTGCCGAAACACAACACAGAACTAGTACTGATTGTGCCAGTTGTTCCTATGAAGTCCCTCCATCAGAAATTCGTAACATGGAAGACATCGGCCCGTTTTTATGAACAGCGGTGAATTGTGCAAAACATGAACACGTTATATTGCACACTGTAAACAAAGCTTCAAAAAAAAAAAAAAAAAAAAAAAAAAAAGTGACCTTCAAAGGCTCTAATGCGCGCCAGCATGTGTGTTTTTTAAGAGCTAGACGATGACATGAGGCGTGACGGCATAGTAGTGGTGTCCCAATCCTTATGGGAATATTTTTAGGAGAAAAAATATATATCCGGACCATTCAGATTTGTGTTCGCTCTATGGTGTTTATTACAGAGCCAACTACTGAAATATTTAGATTTAATAGGCTATATATCTTATATATTTTTTAATCTGGACTACAAATGCCCTAGATATTGTTAGAAAGTGTTTTGATCTTTTGTTCATTCACACTTTACATTATGGCTTCATTAACAAAACTGCAAATGAAGAAATTATTCTGAACATTCATTGATCTTAGGTATTCTAATATTTAATAACAGTTAAAATTGAAAGATGCAACTGTGTTATATAGTTAGCTAACATGAAGACTTGTTAATCTTTATTAAATAGATCTATAGCAAATGTAGCTAATGCTCATTGTTTAGCTGTGCATTTATTGAATGAGCACTATGCAATGTACAAACGGATTACGCTATATTTTAAGTATTGCACTGTATTTTATGTAAAATCATTTTCTATTTTTAAACTCTTAAATTTAAAGTCAGTTTTTAAATAATTTTCAAGTTCTTAAATTGCTTGTTTTATTTTTGTGATTATTTTTCGTCATGACTTTTTTTATTATTACCATTGTGTATGAAATGGGCTATATAAAATAAACTTGCCTTGCACGTGAATGCATTAACTAAGGTTAACTAATGAGGTTGTAGAGTGATACCTATTGGTTTTTTTCACTTTAATGTGTAAAGCATAAAAAAAAAATTCTGTATTGCTTGGTTTTATACTTATACTGCATTATGACCACTTTTTAAAACAATTTCAATACTGTGATAATACCGTGATAAAAGCATCAATTAACCGCAACAGGAAAATTTGATATTGGAATATCCCTACTCCGAGCAAGTAAGCATTTGTGATGGCAAGCAGGATTTCAATGCATCAGGAGCGGATTAGATCGCGACGAGAGATGCATAATGACAGACTGCGAATACTTCAATATTAGCACACAGGTGAATCGGTCAGGTTCCTCATCTTGAGAACTGAACACAGTGGTGTATATCCCAAAAGAATCATAAATCAACTATAGTCACAAGCTCGCTTGTAGAGAAACCTAGTTCAACGATTCACAATCAGCATCACAAACTTGTGTTAGGAACACAACGGTGATTAGAAGCATAGTTTCATGTTGGTAAGACTTATGGGCTTAAATATTATGCTCTTGGGCACAGTTAGCAAGCTAACATGCAGTGCAATCTAGATTTTCCATTCCACTTCAATATATACACATTTTAAATCGATCCATTTTAGCGGGTCCTCTATAAGCACTTAAAGCAGGGACCTTCAAGGAGTCAAACATCAAATAAAGCAAAATGACAGGGAAAATATATTAGTCATCAGGTGCCTTGATCACTACAGCAGCATCTTAGATCTCCAATCAGTTAATTAGCAGAAGTTATTACTCATGCGCATGACGTCATTAATGACAGCCCTAAATTGTTGAACTAATGTGGTTCAAACGCTGGAGATGCGACAGTGCTTGGGAAACATTCATAAATGGCTAGTTTCCACAACAACGCATCATACCGTGGGGGTTAATCAGTGATTTACATCATTGTACGGGAAACCCTGAACTCTCTTTACAGACTTAATTCCAGATGCCTCTCAGAGATGCTGCATTTTATATGATTGTAAGAATAAGTGACTCACGCCAGGCCTCAGAGCCGTCCACTCCCTACCCTCTGTGGGACAGGGTGCTGTGCAACCACTTGGCCCCGTCTCCCTCTGAAATTACCCCGAAAACCACGGCCTCGTAGAAACCGCCCAGGGACCCCAAAAGTCTCCACGTTCAGCTTCCTCTCCTCAGCCCATGTGGTACGCCTGAAGCCAGAGAGAGACATTACTTTGAGGAAACACACCCAACGAAATACAAATGCCTCATACCTTGACTTAAGTTCTGAGGAGACGTTATCGAAGAAGCACTTGGCTTTATTGTAAAAGCACTTGGGCCCGAGTGGATCCTCATCTACATTGCTCTCGCTCTCAAGGACAGGCTTTTCCTTCTCTTTATCGATTCTTTCCTCTGGGCTCTCCTTTGGTTCTGACAGGAGAAACACAAGAGCACAAAGAAAGTCTTTCAAATCAACTCCAGAAGGTCAGGAGCTAAAAAAAAAAAAAAAAATTCCATACCTTGAACACTGAGCTGGTCTTCAATCTCTTTCTCCAGCTCATCTTTATTAAACTGAGCGTTTGCCATTTCAAAGTCAAAGTCCGACTCAAACTGCAGGGTGCTGGGCTTCATGCTGCCTACAAGGATTTGACCTCTGCCACGGTTCCTGGACCGTCGAGCTCCTGCAAGACACCCCAGATATGTATCGAAAGCAGCATTCATTTCCACAGGAGAAGAAACCCCTCAGTCTTTACCCTGTTTTCTTCTGCTGCCTGGAGGCTTGTTCTCATCATTGGCCGAACTTGGTCCCTTCAAGGCTCCTTGCTGCGCAGCTGAAGCAGAAAGGTCCCATGGGGATAACATTATGGAGGGGTTGAGAAATTTTTTTTTTATGAAATTCCACGTGTGCATTGCTTTACAACATCAAGACAAAGACCAGCAGGTTTAATTTTTTTTGCCATCATCCACAAGGAGTTCTGTCACATTGGTGACGTTGACCAATAGCAGCACAGAAGCCCTTTCATACAGTTTAATCAATGAAACTAATTAAATGACATGCGATAAATGGTCAGGAAGCAATGTGTAGTCTAGACATGCTTGTCCACGAGTCAAAATTGTGCAATTTGACACCATGACTATCATGAGCGACAAGTATTGTCTAGTCTGAACCTGGCTTAGTCTTGTCAGCTACATAGGAAATACTGAATTTAGTTTTTGCGCATGTGCTAAATACTGAGAATGTCATGCCATCTTTAAAATAATAAAATAGGCAGTCCAGGATGCCATGAACCAGAAGTAGAAAAGTAGCGCTCCAGCCCTCTCAGTATCAGTTCACAGGGAACTGTATGTACGGTTATCTGAGTGTTCACTGGAGTGCTTCATTAGGTTCATTCATATTGCTTCCATCAGAATGACCATTACATAAAACTCAAACTAAAAAAAATAAAAAAAAATAAAACTCTTGAAAGTTACGTACGAACACCTCTGTTCTACTAATTTCAACTGACTTGTTAAAACTGCTTAAAAAAACAACAACTTTGTGGCAACTTTTTTTTTTTTTTTAAACAGGAACACAAACAGCTACTTTCCCTGGTAATGAATTACTTTTATTATGGAGTAATACAGTTACTAACTAACTTTTTGGAACAAGTAGTGAGTAACTATAATTACTTTTTTTAAAGTAACATTCCCAACAGTGGTCTTTAATGCCATGAAAGCTTCTGTGGCCATTTTCAACTCAAACGGTGTCCAGCTTAACTCTTAAAATCTTTCCTCACAGGGTTAAAAATCAGCACCAGCTGCTAAACCATGATAAAGAGGGGTTGGCAGAGAACATGTCAGAGGATCTCCCAGCATTAAAGCGGAAATGTTTGGGTCACCATCTGGTGTGGAGTAGCTCACCTCTCTGGGCCGGGGCTCTGGCCCGCTGCGCTCGGCCCGTCTCTCCTCCCTGCTGCTGCGCTCCAGACAAACCCTTCTTCTGCGCTGCTTTCTCTGCAGGCACGGTCTGAACAGCCTGCTCAACCATTGGGCCTCTCCTCACAGGAACACCAGGCAAGCCAGAGCCTCAGAAACAGACAGCGAACAGTCACTCAGTGCACCGTTCACAGCTCAGTTTGAGAAGGCTGCTCATCTTACCGAGGCCCAGGGCAGCGGCATACTGCTGGCTGAGGAGCGAGCTGGCGGCCAGCTGGCTGTAGGAGGGCAGCACGCTTCGGTAAGGACTGTAGCCACCCTGAGATGCAGGGTAATGAACTGAACCCACAGACGACTACCGGAGACATACACATTAGCCCTACCTTAAGAAATATGCAGAGGAGACGCTCACAGACAAACTGACCTGAACAATAGCAGGGTCCTGAGGAAGACTGTGGTGCATCTTCAGAGGTTCACAGACCGTGATGTCTTTGATGTCACTTCCTCGGAAGATGATGTACTCGAAGACCTCATCCCTCGGCGGCACGGGCCGGTCTGTCGGTCGCCCCTCCGTCCCAAAAGACCTCACTGCCAAAAACAAAAGCTGCAGTGAGACTCCATGACTGCATCACAGCCAAATAAACCAATGTTATGGACCTTACAAGCTCGAACCCAAACAAACTTCACCCTCTTTCCATTTACTACGGTGTCAACATTTAGGAAACGAGGAAAACAGATGCAATCAAACCAACAAAAGAGCAATAATATACAAATACACATATCAAGGCAATTCATTCATGTTATCACTAACAGGAGAATCAGCAGTTAGAAAAAGAACACTGCAAGTGGTTTCAAACGTTTGTTTTCCTTTTAATAAAAGCAGAAAAGAATTAGAGAGTGCTAGAGTTAGGAGACAGTCACACTCAAACCTAAGCAATCACGATTTAAGTGAAAGACTTAATGTTTGATCATGACTTCGTTATTAATTTGATGTTTCGAAGATGCGAATTTTAGAATGCAAACTTCTGCGCAAAATTGGAATATCGGACAAAACATTTGCGAATAAGCAGCGTTTCAACCAAAGAGAACAACATCGTCACTTCCAGAAACTGGCACTATAAATCACTGAGAAAAGAAGAAGCTACTGAATATACTCATCGTCATATATAATAAACTACTTGCACCTCATAAGGAGCGGACGAAACCATGAATGGCTTATTGTTTGGGAACGCAGTCATTTAACAGTTCTGGGAGGCAATTACAGACTTTGCTCGGGCATTTCCAAATGACCATATAACCACACTTCAGATGTGTAATGAGATCGATCCGCTGGTAAGTCACGATTTACCGTCCAAAGTCACAGGACTTCGCATTTTAATTCGAAATTCGTTTGCACCACTCGACTCTGATGCGATACTTTAAAATGCGCATAAAAGCAGGGTGGTGGAAACCCAGCTCCTGCAGCGGGCCAGTGAGGGGTTTAAACGACATCTGTGAACAAGTGATGCATACACATTCTTTATACGTTCAAACAACTGTCTATTTTATTTCATATCATCGAAGAGGACTGGCTAAGAAAGAGCTCATTTGAGAGCTGATCTCGTGCGTGCCCCACCTGGAAACTAGTATCAAATAGACCTGTGTGTTTTTGTTGCGAGCACTCACCTTTCGCCAGAGCCACGGTGGAATTATCAGTGTCTATAGTGTATAATATCCCCTCATAGCGAATCTGAGCTTTAGAGATCAGACTGATCTTACTGCCGATGTAAGGAGTACCGCTGCTCATGATCTCAACACAAACCACTTCAGCTGATTAAAGAGACTTCAAACAGGCCAGATCTGTTCAAACCGAAGCATAGGCTGTGTCAGAAAGCGCTCATTAGTGATTTATAGAGATGACACACCCCGCCCATTATCTGAGCCGCTGCACCTGTCCCGCATCTTCACTACACTTTCAGCAGACATTTCGGGACATTTCATCATCGTGGAAAATGCAAAAATGCAGTATGTGTCATTTATAAAATGCGTATTTAATACATTCATTCAACTAATTAATTCATTAGATTATTTTTTTTTTTTTTATATGGAAAAAATGAAAAAATAAAATAAAAAAAAGGTCCACAATGAACAAAAATTATTTGGAAAAGCCCAGCTTTATTCATGTGCTTTGAGAATTAAGCAGATTTAACAAAACAATTACACATAATAATATAATAATAAACAGTATTTTAAGATTCAAACACTGGTTGGGGTCTCTGAAACTTCCCAAGGGGACACAATAAATCCTCAAGTTTATGTTAACGCATCCCAGCTGGCATTTCAGTGTTGATTCACCGGTTAATCAGCGTCGGATCAACATTGTTTCACGTCTGACCTTCATCATGGGTGAATGAAGGACGTTCTGTAGACGTTAGATTAACGTTGAATTTGATTTGGCAAAGTGAATCAACTTTGATAAAGCGATGTTGTTTCACTGTAGTACCTTTCAACATTGGCAATACTACACAACAGTACGTTTAATTAGAGCCTAGTTTGGATTTAGATAAACACTGTTATAAAGGTTAAAAATCAAATGACTGGCAGCAATGGCTTTACATTCATCTTAAATGAACTATCACATCCTCAAAATTTAAGACATCAGTTTTATTTTGGAAATACACAGTATTAAAACAAATTGAAATAATCCCAAACTTTGACTTGCAGTATTTATGCATGGATGTATTGTTAAAAAACCTGTAGAAGAACAATCGCAATACAATAATATTTTAAGTTTTTTTTGTCAAATACATATCTTGCACTGCACCTGCAAGATAAACCCTTGTACTTTTATGACTGAAACCAGTCGATCTTTTATTTTGGTGGAAAACTACAGTTTCTGTAAAAAAACATGTTTTAGTAATGTGTCTCATTACAAGAGATGTGTGCACATCTGTGTCTTTTTTTACCGTGGGGAATTCAGAATGAGATTTCTACCAAAAGGGACCCTAAAATGTTAGAACCAACAGCCTTGTGTATACAGGTGTGGTTGTGCTTCGGGTGATCCTTGAAAGAGTCCCAGCGCTAGGTCCTTTCTGATGCCGTCCCCTCCACTCTCTCCCACTTGTGCACTTTCTGTACCGTCCTGTATAAACAATAACACCAAAAATAAATCCTCATAAAATATCAACTTTGATATTGTGAAATATATTTAACTGAAAACAAATCACACAATATTTTCACTTTACAGTTCAGTAACTCGGGTTTGGAAACAAAGTGGACAATGTGGTGTATTTTGCCGGTTCTCCAAAGGATCAAACTCAGTCAGGGATTTTTCTCTCAGAAGAAAAAACTTTATTTTAAGCAAAACAAAGCCGAGAGGTCCCTGCAAGGAGATCTCCCGAAATGCAATTTGGTTTCTCCTTATATACACTATATGGGGCGTTTCCAAATAGTCAAACTTCTCCTTATGCTTGCAATTTTGGTCCCTCCCTAGGGAGAAGAGGCCCCCTTGCTTGATTTACTCTAAACACAGGCCCTTCCTGGCCATATGTTTCTCCTTAGTTCTGGACATTCCAGCATGTAAACATCTTCCTTTCTCTCCATTACCTATAGGATTATAATGGAAAAACAACTAGCAACAAAAATGGCTAGATTCACATTGATTATTCTTGATTGATTAAAATCTTACTAATAAAAATCTTCCACATATTCTCCCCTTTGAGACTTAATAAGTCTCACATTTGATTATTCTTATCCAGAGTGCTACTCCATAATCCAGTCATATTATTTACACTACCTAGTGACTAAATAAGTCACATTGTATTTTCACCAGTGACTAGATTATGAAATTCCACTCTGAGGGATTACTGGACCAAACATCTCTCTCCTAATTTGACAAGGAGTGAGTAAAAGATCCAGTCTCCCTAACCCCTCTTTAATAGTAAACATTGTTAAAAACATGAATGTGCAATTGGTTCAGCATTTGCCTGGTTATCACAGTTTTGTATAAAAGGCATAAAAATACATACACATACAAATACAAATCACATCACACATTGAATATCACAAGATTATAAGAATTGATCTTCAGCTTAGATACCTTATGTATCAATTTCCCATTATCTTGATATCTTTGAATTTAATTTGCTTAACTGTGGCTTTGACTAGTGTCCTCAATATAGGAATTATACAGTAAAATAGTAAATATCCTGTCAATAATGCAATTCCTAAAAACTTTCCCTAATTAATTATAAACTATGCTCCACATGCTCCTAACTGTAAATCAAACCAGTCTTACATTTTATTATCTTTTCCAACATTTTCTTTATCTACCATTCTTAGCCTTTTCAATTTGATCAGTTCTTCATTAAATGCTGCCTTCTATAAATACAGCATTTTCCCCAAACATAACACATACTTTTCCTTCTTCAATTCACAAATCTTGAGCTTTTCTATTTTGCTCCTTTCATTCTATTCTCCCTTCAAATCTTCCTACATCCATATTTCCCTTCTCATAACCTTCAAATTCTTCATCTACCATTACTTAAAATTCTCTTTCCACTTTTTATTTTCTATTTGTTGGCTCATATCTGCTCCCAAGTATTTTGATCTCAGTAGCAGTCCCATCATTCTCTCATTCCATCTTCACCAGGGAGACTCTTTGCGAGTCGTTGCAATGGTCTTTCCCTCGTTGGCAAGGGTGGGTCGTTACTAGCACGCCCTTCATCCCTCACTTCATGCTGTGTGGAGTTGTTGAAGCTGGTTGGGGTATTTTAAGGTTAGAGATGTGAACTCAGGTGTCACTCTGTAACCGTTTTGCTGATTCATGCAAGGCTCTCTTGAGATCATATCTGCGCCCTCACTGGTTCTCTTTGATGGAGCGAAGCATTCCTTGGCCTTACTAGAACTGCTGTCACCTGTAAATGGGAAACTTCAGAGTTTTGTGTTAGTGTTATCAAGCATGCTAATTTGTTCATCTTGCTAGTCGTTCTTCTTGGTGTGACCTGTGGAAATGTAATGTGGGTTGAGGGCTGTCTTGGCCCCTTTTTGAGTTTTCACAAATTCAGTGCTGTCTTTACTATTTTTTTTTTAAATTCCTTTCAATTTTATTCTCAACAATTTGCTTATTTAGTTATCTCTTTGTTTTGAAAACTGAGTTCCACTATATCACTGGATAATTTATCTAGGCCTATCTTGCTCGGTAGCATAGGTCTTTTGACCTGGAAAACACTCAACCCACTGCATTTATTTTAACAGTCAGAAAGATAATATTTCATCCTTTTGACACAATCAGCTCCATCATGATATGCTGAAAAGAAAGTTAGATGTGGGGTGGACAGAGCAAGCCTGCTTTGCTCTGCCTTCCCATGTTATGCGCTGCGCATGTGTGGCATTGTTTTTCTTTCTGCCACAACAAAGACCTTGGTACTGACCAGGAAACTTAACCGAATTCATCCATGGTCATTATTTTACTGGACATAAATTTGCCCTGTGGGCCCACAATCGAATTTGTATACAGCTGTTTTGGGCAAATTAATTGAATTGCCTCAGTGTCTCGTCAGACACTCTCTTTCATGCCATACAACACCATCATTCATACTTTTTCACACACTTTCACTCCCCCTTTTCTTTTTTTTTTCTTTTTTTTTTTTTGCCAAAAACTTTTCTTTTCTTTCTTTCCTTCCTTTTTCAAAATCTCATAGATGAATTTGTTTAGAATATTAGGCCTAGGCATTGGGCATTTGAGAGAGCCAATTATCATTTCTCAAATGTCATGTGTTTGTCTAATTTAAAGTTTAGTCAAATACTTTTTTGTTATTGCTCATGAGCGACTCTGAGAAGAGGATTGGAGATCTCTGCATATCTTGGATCCATGGCCATCAACATTTCCATCTGGTTATCCCCAGTGATGACAGTATGTGATTTCATGATTTTGGATCTCTGGAATAATTTTTTATTCAATATTATTTTATTCAGTTTTACCTTAGAAAATTACCTTTAAACAAAATGGAGTGACCAATATTTCAATTTTTTCAACCATGTATATTTTTCCTATTGTTCATCAAGATACCCTTTTTTTATTTATTTATTTATTCTCTTCTTTCCCAAAGCACTCAGCATTGTTGTCAAGTATTTAGTTGTGCATTTTCCCCTAGTTGTTTAATGAAACTGTCTTACTATGCCAAATCCAGCTCCATGTTTATCTGATTGGTGAGTCAAGTACTCACTTCTGTTTGTCAAAGTTATTATTTTTTCTTTAAGACATGAGCCTGGTTTGGTACCTATTGAAAAGCAGATTGAGAGAGTTAGTTAAAACACAGAATTTAAAGAAATGCTGTGAGACCAGTGACTAATCAAGATTAAAACATAGTAAATAAAATAATCAAATAAAATAATTAACATTTGAAGCAGTCTCTATATTGTTCATTGAATATGCAGCACCTGTGCACAGAAGGGATGGAAGTCCTTCTGGTGACATCATCAGCCTGGGCTGTTGTACTGGGTCGTCAGTCTGTGATGGCACTTAAAGACCTGATGTTGTGGCGTACGGTCTCCGTTGTTTCTCTGCTTCTTCTCAGTCTGGCTTCTGGTTGCTTTCTGCCAGAGTTTTGCATTTCATAATGTTCTTTTCACCCTCAGGAAAAGTCTCAAGTGAAAGATTCACCTTTTCCTGCTTTAATTTCAGTCTTCTCCTTGCTGAAGTGTGTTCTTCTCTTTCAAGAGGGGAGGGGAACATCCGTCAGCCCATCCCTCTTCTTCTCTCTGCAGCTGTGTTTGCTGCTTTGCCATTCCTCGACAGACTCCATTTCATTGCTTTCCTTTGTCAAGGCACTGTTCCGGAAGTCATCTGAAATTTGAACACTCAGAGACTGCATTAATCAAATGCACCTATGTAACTTCTGACCAAATTGTTTCTGAGCAGTCAGCTCTTTTTCTAATTTTCACTTTTCAACCTCTTCTTTCAGTGGTCCCTTAATAAAAACAAAATCATCCGGTTGAAAACAGCAGTTCTCTTATTCTTTGTTAGTTAAGCAAGTCCTTCATTGCAGGAAAATAGCAAGCATTTTTTCTTCTTTGCAAAATGCAGAAATCAGCTACCTTTATTATCTAAATATACTGCAATAAAATAAAATAAACCTTCCTTTTATAGCAGTCAGACATGCATATGGTAAAATAAAGACTTTAATCATAATTTTTCTTCTATATTTGCATATATGATTCAGAATAATCCGGTATTTGTGAATTAATGTTTCCTAACCAACATAAAATTATTCCTATTACTGTAAATACAATAATTAAATTTAATTCTTTAAGCAACTAGTTCCCTTCCTATTAAAAATGCCTATGGCTTTTAAATCAAAATGTCTATTAACTTGGTCACCCAATCTTGCTTTCATTCCACATTGCACAAGTTATTTCTTTTATTTTTTACATTTACACAAGCCCAATCTCTGAAACTCTGTAATGGATTAACTTTCATAATGTCCCAGGGATAACAAGATACAAATTTTAGATGTCTTCACATATTAAAAAAAGTTTTAAGCACGTGCATCTTTTAAATTAATCTATTCAGACAAGTTATTAAATAATAAATGCATCTTATTTTAATTAATTTATTATTATTTCTATATTCCACCATATCTGCCATCTCTATATTAGTCCATTTTTTGGAACATTTGTATTTATTTTTCTCTAAAACAACCTTCCTTCAGTTAACTTTATTGTTTTAGGGCTCCTGCACTTATCCTTTCTCAACACCAGTCTCTGTAACCTGATCACTCCCATGTGATGGTCCAGGAGGGGAGAGCACCTCTTGCTCCACCCATGTAATACAACTTTACTGTGGAAACGTCCTCCTTTGTTCTCACTCCCACTGCGCTGAGCTCAGAAAATGTTCTCCCCTTTCACCCAGACATCCTAAATGCAAAAATCTATTATAGATCTTGGTTCAAACTTTATTGATGCTATTTTCCTAACCTCATTCACACTTTCTGCACTCTTTATTGAGCCAGAGTGCTTATTCTTGCATACTTTTTCCCTTTGTCTAAGGGATAATCAGTCATTAATTGTCCTTTTATTATCAAGGCTCATCATACATTCATCCCTCTCAAGTGGATACTATTTGCGTCCAACTCCACCCAACCACCCTGAAGTGACGGTCCAAGAATGGTGCGCAACTTTTACCAACCCAACACAGAATTTATTTGTTCACACATTCATTCGTCAGGACACAGATTCATCCACACAACAAAACACAGCTCACCTAGAGCTCCTTAAGGGCCCACCTATTCTGACCTTCGAAAATTTCACTTATACATTCTCAAAGCGGTATCCGTCGGACTTTTCCTCACGATTCCTTAATCTGCTTATCCGTTTATCACTGTCCTACCTAGGCCCAGCTATCCGATAAACACAGACACACAGCATGCCATGTCTTTCTGCCTACACCATATTTGTCTTAAATCGAGGTTGCCTTCCAAGGCCTTCCTATTAATAACCCAAATATGTGCATGCAGTTATTTCTTCTGGAGTAAAACCCCTTTTTCAATTTAGATATCATATTATTTTTCTAAATTTGGAAGAGCAGATTTTAAGTGTCCTTACCACTCAGAACTGACCAGTCAACAACACACACTAATTATATAAGCAAAACTGCTTACCTTATTCTATGGTGGCCACCACTGTGTGTGTGTTGCTCATCAGTCAGCTCAAAAGCAGTCGTCCACTCTGCTCCTTTCCAGTCCCATCTGGGGTGCCAAATCTGTGGTGTATTTTGCCGGTTCTCCAAAGGATCAAACTCAGTCAGGGATTTCTCTCTCAGAAGAAAAGACTTTATTTTAAGCAAAACAAAGCCGAGAGGTCCCTGCAAGGAGATCTCCCGAAATGCAATTTGGTTTCTCCTTATATACACTATATGGGGCGTTTCCAAATAGTCAAACTTCTCCTTATGCTTGCAATTTTGATCCCTCCCTAGGGAGAAGAGGCCCCCTTGCTTGATTTACTCTAAACACAGGCCCTTCCTGGCCATATGTTTCTCCTTAGTTCTGGACATTCCAGCACGTAAACATCTTCCTTTCTCTCCATTACCTATAGGATTATAATGGAAAAACAACTAGCAACAAAAATGGCTAGATTCACATTGATTATTCTTGATTGATTAAAATCTTACTAATAAAAATCTTCCACAACAACACTATTCATTAAACACTTATTTCATGTATTCAGATGAAAGTTTACAATATTAATAACAAATTATTCACAAGCAGTGTTTTCAGAGCCCCCAGTTACACTCTTTAATCAGAACACTAGCAATACAGTGTAGTAAAATATGTTTCAATCAAAAAATTTACAATCAAATTAAGTACATTTTTATTAAACTATTTAAAATCACATTCTATCACAAAAGGTCAATCTCTACCAGAAGTCACAGTCAATGTAGCAGATGAACAATTTCTTGTTCTTGATCCTTGATGACTCTACAAGGGGAAATAAGAAATTGTTTACTGAAAAGTTCTTAAAAAGCAGGAATGTATTTTATAGCATTTCTTTAAAGATAACACACACCCTCTTCACTCTGCTTTTGAATTGCTCTGGATGTAGACTAAAAATTCCCTTGGCTAGAAATTTTTTTTATAAAAGATCTTTTCTTCCATTGGCAGTGATTATCTTTAATTGTACAGTATTTTAATTGAAACAATAGAATGGCTGTCAATATTTTTAATTTCTTTTTTCTAACAGTGTTTAACTCTATAATTTTTTTTGTATTTGTGCTATTAATGTGTGATGTGATTTTTAAGCAGTGAATGTAGGTTACAGTGTCAAAGAAAAATGTCCTCTCTGTGAAAACAGACTGGACAATAAAGTTCAATCAATCAATCAATATATATGTCTTTTCCCTAAAGTAAAAATATATATATATATTTTACATATATATATATATATATATATATATAGAGAGAGAGAGAGAGAGAGAGAGAGAGAGAGAGAGAGAGAGTAAGAAGCACTTATAAATTATGTTTCATTTAGGCTTTGGTCTTGTGTATACAGGGGCGCTGCACAAGATCCCGGGCCCTATGCATAGGGAGTCCTAATGGGCCCCCCTCCCCTTGAAAATATATATTCCAGACTTTTCAAGGGCCCTCTTTTCCTTTGGGGCCCTGGTAATCAGTACTGGTTTTACCCCTGTGTGTATGTATAATATATATAGAAGTTAAATACGTGTTGCTGAGCTGCTTCATGGATCAATTTAAGACATTCCCAATCTACAAACAAACAACCAAATAAAATATAAAAGAATCATTAAAAAACTAATACAAATATGGCTTTCCCCCTCCTATTTTCTTCTATTCTTTTACAATAATTTCCGCTCCAGGCCATCTCATGTCCAGAACATAGCGGAGATGAAAATGACTATTATTAGTACAAGAGAAAAATACGTGGCATTCTTTGTTAAAAGCTTCTAAAGTTATTCAGTCAAGAACATTTTTTTTCTTTCTTAACATCAAGGACACAAACAGCAGCATGTTTTTTAGACTGCTGTCTGATCTAAAATACTGATGTACCTCTCATTTCTTGTCAAGTCAAGTTACCTTTATTTATATCATGCTTCAAACAAAATACATTGCGTCAAAGCAACTGAACAACATTCATTAGGAAAACAGTGTGTCAATAATGCAAGATGATAGTTAAAGGCAGTTCATCATTGAATTCAGTGATGTCATCTCTGTTCAGTTTAAATAGTGTCTGTTCATTTATTTGAAATCAAGTCAATGATATCGCTGTAGATGAAGTGACCCCAACTAAGCAAGCCAGAGGCGACAGCGGCAAGGAATCGAAACTCCATCGGTGACAGAATGGAGAAAAAAACCTTGGGAGAAACCAGGCTCAGTTGGGGGGCCAGTTCTCCTCTGACCAGACGAAACCAGTAGTTCAATTCCAGACTGCAGCAAAGTCAGATTGTGCAGAAGAATCATCTGTTTCCTGTGGTCTTGTCCTGGTGGTCCTCTGAGACAAGGTCTTTACAGGGGATCTGTATCTGGGGCTCTAGTTGTCCTGGTCTCCGCTGTCTTTCAGGGATGTAGAGGTCCTTTCTAGGTGCTGATCCACCATCTGGTCTGGATACGTACTGGATCCGGGTGACTGCAGTGACCCTCTGATCTGGACACAGACTGGATCTGGTGGCACCTGTGACCTCGGAACAAGAGAGAAACAGACAAATATTAGCGTAGATGCCATTCTTCTAATGATGTAGAAAGTACGGTGTTATGGGAAGTGTTCCTGGTTCCGGTTTACCTAATTAATGCAGCCTAAAAATCCTTTAATGTATTTGGATATTAAAAGCATATTAGTATGTTATGTGTAAGCCAGGTTAAAGAGATGGGTCTTTAATCTAGATTTAAACTGCAAGAGTGTGTTTGCCTCCCGAACAATGTTAGGTAGGTTATTCCAGAGTTTAGGCACCAAATAGGAAAAGGATCTGCCGCCCGCAGTTGATTTTGATATTCTAGGTATTATCAAATTGCCTGAGTTTTGAGAACGTAGCGGACGTAGAGGAGTATAATGTAAAAGGAGCTCATTCAAATACTGAGGTGCTAAACCATTCAGGGCTTTATAAGTAATAAGCAATATTTTAAAATCTATATGATGTTTGATAGGGAGCCAGTGCAGTGTAGGCAGGACCGGGCTAATATGGTCATACTTCCTGGTTCTAGTAAGAACTCTTGCTGCTGCATTTTGGACTAGCTGTAGTTTGTTTACTAAGCGTGCAGAACAACCACCCAATAAAGCATTACAATAATCTAACCTTGAGGTCATAAATGCATGGATTAACATTTCTGCATTTGACATTGAGAGCATAGGCCGTAATTTAGAGATGGAAAAATGCAGTTTTACAAATGCAAGAAACTTGGCTTTCTAAGGATAGATTGCGATCAAATAGCACACCTAGGTTCCTAACTGATGACGAAGAATAGACAGAGCAACCATCAAGTCTTAGACAGTGTTCTAGGTTATTACATGCAGAGTTTTTAGGTCCTATAATTAACACCTCTGTTTCAGAATTTAGCAGCAAGGAATTACTCGTCATCCAGTTTTTTATGCATTTTGTTAGTTTTTCAAATTGGTGTGTTTCACCGGGCCGTGAAGAAATATAGAGCTGAGTATCATCAGCATAACAGAGAAAGCTAACACCATGTTTCCTGATGATATCTCCCAAGGGTAACATGTAAAGTGTGAAGAGTAACAGCCCTAGTAATGAGGCTTGAGGTACTCCATACTGCAGTTGTGATATACGATACATCTTCATTCACTGCTACGAATTGATTGCGGTCATATAAGTACGATTTAAACCATGCTAATGCACTTCCATTAATGCCAACAAAGTGTTCACGTCTATGCAAAAGAATGTTGTGGTCAATTGTGTCAAACGCAGCACTAAGATCCAATAAAACTAATAGAGAGATACACCCACGATCAGATGATAAGAGCAGATCATTTGTAACTCTAAGGAGAGCAGTCTCAGTACTATTGTAACACCAATGAGCGGATGGTATTCAACCATCTGTTCCATATTAATGAATCCTGACCCTTTTGACACATTCTACACTCAAAGACCAGAACGTGAGTTAAAGAAAAAAACAGGACTTTCGTTTTACAACCCTCTTACAACATAACTCACCACCCTGGGCGCCGCCATGACGGCAACATCCTGGAGTGGATGAGAGTTATAACACCTTGGAGACTATCCAGAGATGCGATATCGAACTTCAAAAGGGAAGACAAACACCCCCCCTTCTTGATCGCACATTCCAGTGAAATAGACGCACACACATTCATGAGACGCACACACACTCAAAAACAGGCACAAGCATTTTTTGGCTAGCCCATGGAATTTTTTTTTTACTTAAACTACCTCTAAATGTATTTTAATGTCTCCCTTTTTGTGCTCAAATGTATGTATGCGGCATAGTGGAATATATGAATGTTACTGTGTGTTTAATGCAAACTTTATATGCATTTAGTTAAGAATAACTGGATACGGGATTGGTAAAATCATAGTTCTTGGTGTCTGTATAATCGTAAAAACACGACTGTAATGAATCTTGATAGCAAATTACAAAAAGATGCATTGTTTCAGAGGAACGATCTTGCTTAAGAAAAAATTTTAACTTTGACATCGCCATAAATTAGACCAGTGGGCGGAGATCAGCAAACAAAGAAGATTTTTCCCGCCTTAGTTTGTTTACACTTCATTGGCTCATACTAAAAAATAGGTGTAAACCTAGATTTACGTAAAAGCTCAGGGAAACCTGTATTCTGGGCATTCCGCCAGAGAGAAAAGAGGATTCCCAGCTTTGCAACCGGACTTCAAGAAGTTCTCCGTTTATTCTTCTTTACTTTTCGTTTCATTCTAGTTTTTCTTTTTTGTCTTCTGATATTTGACTTCGTTCAATTGCCTTCACGAGCCAAACGAACTTAAGTCTAGTCATCTTTTGGCAAAGTTTACCTTCGCGTTAACCATCGAGCTCGCGCATCATCTGCTCTGGAAAAAACCACGCTGAGGCCGCACGGACCGGACAATTTGAGCGCAGCTACACACAAGAGCCAGATCAAAGCAAGTACTTTCTTATATCGCAACTAAAATTGGTGTTTAAGGTTGTCTAGGCTATTCCATGTTTGTGAAATTATTCAATGACTTGGGGTCTCTTGCAAAGTTAACTGTTTGAAATTGTCACGCTGAGATTGGTTCTCACTTTCACTTTCTTTCCCCCCCTCTCTCTCTCTCTCTCTTTATCTCTCTCTCTCTCATTTATCTCATTATTATTCTTGTTTGTTTACCTTGTTTAAATTGTATTTTCGTTTTGCTATATACTCATATTTACTCCGTGTGAATTGTAGTTATGTACTCTTTAGTCTGTTTTTATTAAATCCTATAAGTTGCTTGAATTGAATTGTTTTATTGCTCATTGAGTTCGAAGTCCCTGAATCGTGTAATCTACGCTACGAGCTTTGTTTTATATGAATTAATTTCATTAATCTTAGTAGTACAGACACAGAAAATATTGTTTTTTCCTGATCAGAAGATTAATATTTCTTGGAGTTTGTAAGAAGGGTATTTTTATTGAATTTTGATAAGGAAGTCTAGCTTCCAGTTCGCTGGACGAACAGATTGTCTAGAGTAACTTAATTTAATTCTAGTAAAGGTTACCTTTAAATGATTAAATATTCCCTCTTTGGGTAATTTAATATTTGTAAGCAATAAGCACGTTATATTCATAGACTCATGAATATTCACTTCATTTGAGTTAATTATTCCCCAGAAAGTGATTGTTGCTACACTATGATACGGTCTAAATCCTGACTGGAAATCCTCACATATACCATTTTTCTCTAAGAAGGAATATAATTGTGAGGATACCACCTTTTCTAGTATCTTGGACAGAAAAGGGAGATTCGAGATTGGTCTATAATTAACTAGTTCTTTGGGGTCAAGTCGTGGTTTTTGATGAGAGGCTTAATAACAGCCAGTTTGAAGGTTTTGGGGACATATCCTAATGACAATGAGGAATTAATAATAGTCAGAAGAGGATCTATGACTTCTGGAAGCACCTCTTTTAGGAGCTTAGATGGTATAGGGTCTAACATACATGTTGTTGGTTTAGATGATTTAACAAGTTTATACAATTCTTCCTCTCCTATAGTAGAGAATGAGTGGAACTGTTCCTCAGGGGGTCTATAGTGCACTGTCTGATGTGATACTGTAGCTGACGGCTGAATGGTTGCAATTTTATCTCTAATAGTATCGATTTTAGAAGTAAAGTAGTTCATAAAGTCATTACTGTTGTGGTGTTGGGAAATGTCAACACTTGTTGATGCTTTATTTTTCGTTAATT
This sequence comes from Carassius gibelio, assembly GCF_023724105.1. Taxonomy (NCBI): domain Eukaryota; kingdom Metazoa; phylum Chordata; class Actinopteri; order Cypriniformes; family Cyprinidae; genus Carassius; species Carassius gibelio. Next base: position 4,680,326 of record NC_068418.1, read on the forward strand.
TAGCCACTGTATTGAATAAATACCTGGGGTTTTGTTTGTTTACTTAAGAAAAGTAATCGGATCTAGCAGTTTTTAATGCTTTTCTGTAGGATATGTTACTTTCCCGACAAGCAATGCGAAATACCTCTAGTTTTGTTTTGTTCCAACTGTGCTCCATTTTCCGGGCTGCTGTCTTTAGGGTGTGAGTATGCTCATTATACCATGGTGTCAAACTGTTTTCCTTAACCTTCCTTAAGCGTAAAGGAGCAACTGTATTTACTGTATTTGACCTTTGAAAATATAATCAAATAACAACAAATAATAGTTAAAATAGTTCACATAGTGATAAATGTACACAAGTTATGGATCTATGACCATGTTATTTTGTTTGTTTGCCACACAATTCATAAAAAAAATTTAATTACCTGTTACAAATCCTTGACAAATCCTCTCCACTGAAAGTGACTCCCAAAAACTGTGCATATCAACCTCTCCATTGAAGTCTTCTGGAGGTGGTGAAAGGTCACTTACTAAGGAAATAATGTAAAAACATTACACTAAATCTGTGTAATGTTTACACTAGATTTAGTGTAAACATTACACTAAATCTGTTCAGTGAAAGAATGCTTACCTGACAAATGGAAGGCTCCCTTCTTATGGGGGTCCATGATGACCACTGGTGGATGGTCCCCACAGTTAACACATGAATACTGATAGTCATTTTCTGTAAGAGCTTCAAAGTGAAGATATCCTTGCAGAATCATATCAGCTGAGGGAAACTTTACCCCTGATGTCCTTTCCAAATCCACGACTCTGCTGACAGCAGTATGGACCTAAGAGAGAATTAAAATAATGAAATTCCAAATATACTGTACGTCTTACTGGATTAAATGACTGAATTACAGACTATACTTCAAATAAATTGAAAACAACGTGCAGCATATTCCTTATGGTTATTCACAGAGGAAGGTCAATGAGTATTCAGTTATTAAAAAATTTTATTCCGTCTTTCCACTCATGGTACCGGAAGTAGGTCCACATTGATGACAAGATTTACAGTAGGTAGAAACATCAGGAAATTTAAAGATTCAATAAAAATCATAATACAGTTTCTAAAATATTGAATGATTTTTAAAAGTATAGACCAAATCTTCCATAGTAGATTTTAATTAAAAAATAATAATAATGAATCTGCATCATGGATCTACCATGAACAATGCGTGAACTGGTGAGGATTTTTGCCTTTTGAGTAATAAGGATTGGGTCACTCAGGGGTACATTGCCAGGGCAGTGCTGGCACATCATATGTTCTGGAATTAGATGTCTTGGGTTTTCTTTTTCCACTGATGGAAGTCGCAAATGTTCAGGAAGTACAACACTTAACTATTTGTTGTTCAGAATATACTGGACCATGACTTTTAACTTTTTGTCATCTTTTGGTGGATACGGTATGTCACCCAGATCAGCCTCATCATGTCTGCTTTCATCCTCTTTTTCTTTTGGTGACACAATGACTCTTCCCAATCGACTGTAATATGAAATGGTAGGCTCATAAATGGAGATGTATTTCACTGACTAAGGGGTTCAAATTTTGCAGTACACAGACAGAGGTGCACGGTTGCTGTTGGCAAGGTTTTTCAGATCAAGGCAAACCTTCTTTTTATCCTCACCAAACCACTTGCTGTTCACCATCTCAGTAAGTGTATCTTCACAAAGTACAGGAGAGCAAGCATAAGATGAACAGTATGTTATTTATTTAAAGGGGGGGTGAAATGCTATTTCCTGCATACTGAGTTTTTTACACTGTTAAAGAGTTGGATTCCCATGCTAAACATGGACAAAGTTTCAAAAATTAAGTTGTACGTTTGAAGGAGTATTTTTGTTCCAAAAATACCTCTTCCGGTTTGTCACAAGTTTCGGAAAGTTTTTTTCTAGTAAGGGACTGTGTGACGCTAGATGGAGCGGAATTTCCTTATATGGGTCCTAAGGGCACTTCTGCCGGAAGAGCGCGTGCTCCCGTGTAGTAGAGCAGAGACATTCACTGTTTAGAGCGAGAGTGAAATGTCACAAAAGAAGTGTGTTTTTGGTTGCCAGGGCAAGACAACCCTGCACAGATTACGAAAAAAAAAAACAGCATTAAGGGCCAGTGGATGGAGTTTATTTTTACAGAGCATCAACGGAGTTATGCAAGTGTTTTTGTTTGTTCCCTGCATTTCGATGATGCTTGTTTTACAAACAAGGCCCAGTTTGAAGCCGGATTTGCACATCGTTTATTTCTTAAGGATGATGCAGTCCCAACGAAAAAGGGTCACGATCGTGTGTTGGAACCGCATGCGGTGAGTAAAACTGCTTCAAATATCTCTGTGTTGTTAACTTGTTAACGTAAGCACATCAAGTAAACAACATGCAATGTTGTCATCAAACTGCACTTTCCACATGTACAGCTTAAAAAAAAAAAGAAAAAAAAGACAACATAAAGTGGAACTTAGTCATTTTCCAAAACCGCTAAGCAAATATATACAGTTATTTGATGTCATTGCTGATGCTGCTCTTGTTAAATTTCAGCCTCGGGATCTGATTCTGGATCATAAATATACGCTGAATCTGACTGTTAGCCATGGTTTGATTTGGATGATGTTTTTTTCCTCACGGTAATGTCACAGCTTCCAAGCGCTCTCAACGCAAAAGCCTACTCACGCTCGTGATTCTTTAGCTCCGCCCACACGTCACGCCTCCAGGCGCTCGTGTTTTTCCATGAAAAATCGGTACAGACTATCTTTCTCTTAAAAATATAATAAAACTAAAGACTTTTTGGAGTTATTAAGGATGCAGTACTACTCTATAGGCACTCAAGATTAAAATGATATTGAGTGAAAACGAGCATTTCACCCCCCCTTTAAGGTGTATGCACTGATATGCTTTCAACCTACTCCTCCATGCCAAATCCATGTTCACCTAGCACTCTGTGGATTCACAAATCGATACATTCATTCTGAAGGTTGGAGGATGCTGTGATGTCCTCATGTTTGCTTGTGTGCTTCCTTTCTATGTACCTCTTTCAATTTTTCTTGTTCTTGAGAAGGTGGACATTTTTTCTTTAGTACTGCCTTTAAATGGATCCTTCATTTCTGTTCACTTGGGGTGGTTGGCAGAGTGGGGGTGGTTTCTGTTGTTAGAGATGGGATGGTGGTGGTTTTTGTAGTTTGATCTTGGATGGTGGTGGTTTCTGTTGTTAGAGATGGGATGGTGGTGGTATTTGTAGATGGATCTTGTATGGTGGTGGATTCTGTTGTTATTGATGGGATGGTGGTTTATGTAGTTGGATATTGGATGGTGGTGGTTACTGTTGTTAGAGATGGGATGGTGGTGGTTTTTGTAGTTGGATCTTGTATGGTGGTGGTTTCTGTTGTTAGAGATGGGATGGTGTTGGTTTTGTAGTTGGATATTGGATGGTGGTGGTTTCTGTTGTTAGAGATGGGATGGTGGTGGTTTTTGTTGTTAAAGATGGGATGGTGGTGTTTTTTGTCGTTGGATCTTGTATGGTGGTGGTTTCTGTTGTTAGAGATGGGATGGTGGTGGTTTTTGTAGTTGGATATTGGATGGTGGTGGTTTCTGTTGTTAGAGAAGGGATGGTAATGGTTTCTGTTGTTAGAGATGGGATGGTGGTAGTTTTTGTAGTTGGATCTTGTATGGTGGTGGTTTCTGTTGTTAGAGATGGGATGGTGGTGGTTTTTGTAGATGGATCTTGTAGGGTGGTGGTTTCTGTTGTTAGAGATGGGATGGTGATTTTTGTAGTTGGATATTGGATGGTGGTGGTTACTGTTGTTAGAGATGGGATGTTGGTAGTTTTTGTAGTTGGATCTTGTATGGTGGTGTTTTTTGTAGTTGGATATTGGATGGTGGTGGTTACTGTTGTTAGAGATGGGATGGTGGGGGTTTTTGTTGGGGAGCGGCTGGTTATGGCAGGGTGCTTTTTGCACAAAGACAGGTGTTTAATGAAATCCAATTTGGAACAGAGGATGCGGGGGAACATAAAAATGTTAGTGCCAGCTGGTATAAATGAGGATACAGATGTTAATGTTGAGCCCAAGTGGATCAACATAACTAGTGGATCCTCAGATCTTGTGAGATTCACTTCGGATAAATATTGGTCCACTTCTATAGTAGCATCTGCTGTTGCACTTGAACACATTCTACTGTGATCCACCGTGCTATCCAGCAGATGCTAAAGGTCACCTAATAATAGAGGTACAAAAGAAAAAAAACTTAATTTACAATGGTTCACAGTAATAATCACTAATGTGAATAGTCACACACCAAAGACATATACTACTCACTGTTTGAAGATTGACCTGCTTCTGAAGAGGCTGGCAGTTGAGCTGGGGGTGAGCAGAATGGAGACCAGAACGTCTGATCACAGTAGCACATTCCGATTTTAATCTTGATATAGCTTCTTACAGTTTCCCTTGACTCAAGAATCCCAGTTTTTTGAATCTGGGATCCAATAACGTGGGTATGGTCATCACACTTATTGATTCCAAATGAACTGTGTTACAGCATGATTGAGCATTTTCATCAAAGTTATCATTTTGGAGGCAGACACTATTTTCTCTCCTGAAAGCTCTACTGTAGCCTGGCGGGAAGGGGCAAGAACATCTAAAGTATCCTGTACTGCCTCATACTCCAGGGATGTTGGAGGGGTGATGGCAATCTTTAGAGAGGCCAGGGCTGCCCCCACTGGCTCTCTCAGCTGATACAGATGTTCTAGTATGTTGTAAGTGCTGTTCCAGCAAGTTTCCACTTCAATTATCATTTTCAGAACTGGTCTCCCCATCTGCTCCTGTACTTGGCCAGTCTCTCTTTTGCTGTTATGCTGGTTCGAAAATAGGTCACAAGTTCCCTACATTTGGAACGAATGTCATTGAAGCTACTGATTTAGATCTAAGGTTTAGAGCATGTGCAAAGCAAATCACATGTCTAACATTCAATGATCGTACACATGCTATAATGTTGGCTGCAGCATCAGTTACCAGGCACTTCACTTTGTCCTTTATGCCCCAAACTCCTTGAGCTTGATATGTCCAGTAGTCAAGTTCTCAGCAGTATGGCTCTTAGGAAAATGCTCTACACCTATAAAATAGTGCAGAGCTTGTCATTGTCATCTATAAAATGGCAAGCTACTGCAAGTAAGGCATCCATGTTTAACGATGTCCACATGTCAGAGGTAAGGCTTATTGCCGCAACTTCCTGCAACTGCTCTCTGGCCTTCTCCTTCGCCTCCTCGTATTTATGCTCAACCATGGCCTTCAAACCCTGCGGATGAAAATAAATGTAGCTAATCTTACTTTTGACTTCTTAAATAATGATGAAGCACTTTATTAATCACATACCTTTCGAGTGGGAGTCCTTGATGACCATGTTTACCAGGGTCTCATTTACCATTTCTTTTTTGGAATCTATAATAAAATAAAATGCAGGTGTATTGTAGGAGCCAATATATTATTTAGATAATGTTTATTATTATTATTATTATTATTATTATTATTATTAATAATAAAAACAATTATTTTGACTACTGTGTGGATTGTTAGTAGACTGTGCATGCTCGTGCAGTGCTCGATAATGCCTGAGCATGGAGGAGGTGTTATTGTTGTATGTCAGCTCCTTTAGGCACAGCAAGCATTTCAACTAGAAACATAAACGAATAGACATGAAATATAACACAGCCTTATAGTGAGTATTATTATTAGATCAAGCCAGTAAAACAATAATAATACACATACCTTATTGTGACCCACCATTTAAAAAAACTCCCAGACAGGGGAGGATTTCTTCTTTCTTGCTGGCTCCATTATAAGGAAAAAGGAAAAGGTCACAAAAAGCAAACAAATCCAAAAGGGCAATCCAAATCAAAAAGCAGTCCAATCAAAATCCAAAAAACCAAAACAATCAAAAGAATCTTATCTAATTAATTTAACAATACTATAATATAACTACTTTAATTAATAATAACAATATACTATAATATAACCTGATATAATCTAATAATATACAGCCCTAACACATATAAGGTTGATGACAACACAACTATCTAACTCTAACTCTGACTGTGCTACAACTGATTCATCTACAACTGACAACACCCACAAGGTGGCGTGAGTTTTGAACCCCCTTTATCCGGAAACGACACTCACACCGAACCGATGACGTGTCCACACAAACCGAGGCCTTGTTTGTCATCAGTCACGTGATTTCCATGTTAACAACACAAGCCTGGAATCGCAGCTTCATCTGGCATGCCCCTTTTCTCTTCACACAAGCTCCGACGCCTCGGGTTCAAATGTCACATCACTACCCACACAGTCAGTCAGGGTGGGTAGTTGTAGCAGTTTGTGTTGGTAGTCAGTATACAGTAGTTTTTTTCTTGCTTATAGGGTTCAAATCGACTGATTTAGCTTAACTAGCTAGTAAATACTTTGTATATAGTATATATTTTGTACAGTTTTATTTTCTTTTTTATTGTTTTTTTTTTACTTTTCCACTGTGTTGGCTTATGTTACCACGTGTGAGTGCCAATAAAGCACCCTTCACTCCAAGCAGCTTCTGTGTCACTTTTCCCACTATCCCCCCGACCAAATCCTAATAGTTGGCGTCAGAAGATGTAGTGAGTGCCACCTAGACCTTCAACATTTGTCAACTGAACAATGCCAACAACTACTAGAATACATCCCGGACCAACTGTTCCTAGACAGACCTGGAAAAACAGACCTTGTCCAACAACACATTCATTTAAAAGCCCCAAAACCAATACGGGGACCAATGTACAGAGTGCCGGAAAGACTGTTACAAGTCATGAAGCAAAAGTTGGAGTTAATGCAGAACCTGGAAGTCATAGTCCTCATCTAGTGAGTGGAGCCACCCCATTGTGCTTGTACCAAAGAAGGATGGATCCCTTAGATTCTGCCTTGACTTCAGAAAACTCAATTCAATAAGCAAATTTGATCCTTACCCCATGTCCAGAGTTGATGAACTACTTGAGAAACTTGGTCATGCAAAGTTCCTCACAACACTCGACCTATGCAAAGGTTACTGGCAAGTCCCACTAAGTCCAGTCAGCAAGGATCTGACTGCTTTTAAAACTCCATTTGGCCACTACCATTTCCGGGTTCTACCTTTTGGACTTCATGGGGCACCCGCAACTTTCCAGAGGATGATTGATCAGATCCTCTGGGGTATGTAGGCTTTCTCTACAGCATATCTTGATGATGTAATCATTTTCAGTACATCCTGGCAGGACGATTTCCAACATTTGCAGGAAATACTGTCCAGGATAAAGTCTGCAGGACTCACCATTCGTCCGGACAAGTGTGCTTTTGCCAAGCATGAAGTGTGTTACCATGGTTATGTGTTGGTACATGGAGTGATATGCCCGCATGTGCGGAAAGTCGACGCCATCAAGCAAGCGGTACGTCCTAAAACCAAGGAGCAGGTACGAGCTTTTCTTGGCTTAGTAGGATGGTACAGGAGATTTACCCCCAACTTTTCAAAAACTCCCCTGCGTTCTTCCTAGCACTTGTTAATGACGTGCTGAGAGATATGGTTGATCAGTTCATTTATGTCTACCTGGATGACATATTGATATATTCTTCTTCTCTCCAGAAGCATGTTCACGCCAATTTTTACAGACATTCAACATTCTGGTGGTCTGGTGCAGCCGAAGCTGCATTTACCAAACTCAAGAGCCACTTTGTTTGGGCACCCATTCTGATTGCCCCAGATTCCTCACGTCAGTTCGTGGTGGATGTCGACGCATCAGATGTGGGGGTAGGTGCGGTTCTTTCTCAGCGCTCTCCATCGGATGACAAGATACATCCATGCACATTTTATTTCCATCGTCTGTCGCCAGTTGAATGTAACTATGACATTGGTAACACAGAGTTGTTGGCAGTCAAGTTAGCATTGCAGGAGTGGTGTCATTGGTTAGAGGGGTCGGGGGGTCCCTTTATCGCCTGGACTGATCATAAGAACTTGGAATATATCAGATCAGCTAAAAGACTCAACTCCAGGCATGCTTGGTGGGCTCTTTTTTTCGACGCGTAGATTTCCGTCAGACGTTATTCGATGTGGTCATTGCTCCAATGTGCAATGTCATCCAGGAGTTAATCGAACAATTTTTTTTGGTAAAGAAACTATTTTGGTGGCCAGGTACATTCTGGATTTTGTTTTGGCCTGTTCGGTTTGTGCTTCCACAAACAACTTCCAGATGGGTTGCTCCAACCGCTGCCAGTCCCTTCGAGACCCTGGTCCCACATTGCGCTCGATTTTGTTACTGCCCTCCCAGGGCAAGACGGTCATTTTGAACGTTGTGGACTGGTTCTCGAAGGTGGCTCATTTTATTCCCTTGCCCAAATTACCTCCTGCTAAGGAGACAGCGGTGGTTGTCATGGATCATGTCTTCCGTATACATGGCACACCACATGCATGTATAAATAATTCAACATTTAAAAACTATGAAAACATGATTAATAGACCAATGAGACATGATTATAACAAGATACAGTTGCACAATTCAGAAATGCAGGGCAAAGAACAGACAGTTCAACCGTTTGACAGTCAAAAGTGTTCATTAAAATATCTGACCGCTGCAGGAACAAGTCCTTCTCAATCGCTCACTGGAGCACCGAGGCATAATTAAATGCTCGCTGAAAGAGCTTCCGAGTCCATTAAAAACACTATATAGTGGATGGCCTTCAAACTACTGACAATCAGTTTGGGTTTAAAGGAAAGCATGGAACCGATTTGTGTACCTATGCTCCTAAAGAGATTGTGTCCAGGTTTAACAGCCTGAATTCCACCATGTTTTTATGTTTTAGTGATGTGTCAAAGGCATTTGATAGAATCAATCATGAACGACTGTTTATAAAATAGCTTGATAGAGGTGCCCCTACATTTTTTTGTGAGAATTTTAACATTTTGGTATGCCCATCAAACGTTTCAGGTTTAATGGGACAATGTTGTATCTGCTCCATTTTATTTCAGTAATGGAGTGAGACAAGGAGGAATTATGTCTCCTATTTTATTTAATGTCTATATGGATGAACTGCCAGACCAGTTAAATAGGTTTACCTGTTAAATGTCACGCCGTCCCGTATACGGGACGCCTACGTTGACTATACTATATTACAATCAAATCTAATTTAATCTTGACAAACTATATATCGTTGGTAAAGGTCTAAGACTCCCAAATATATATTTTACCAATATTTTTTTGTTAAAAATTATGTAGGAAAAGTAATAGATTAATTTATGACACGAGTGCACCCTCAGAAATCTACATTACAAAAGGAGTTTTGACCTTTGTTTAAAAAAAATACTTTCTCGTTGCCTTTTTCTCTATCACATCTTAGAAATCATCAGAAGCTATATATCACTTTAAAACATAAAATCTCAAAATTCATCCTTTAAAACCCATTTGAAAACCAGACATTGCATTACCATGTAAATGGCACATCAAAATCATGTTACAAAATGTTTTCAGTCATGAATTATAAAAATGTAGGTTTGTATCATGCACATTCAAGTCTATCTTCAAAAACGTGAGTGACAGTTAACAGGTTAAAAACTGTCTGTCTTGTGGGCAACACTGTTGTTAATCATCTAATGTATGCAGACAATCTTGTCCTGCTCTGTCTTTACAGCGTTGGGCTGCAGCAGATGCTGAAAGTCTGCTCACAATATGGCTTTGATTATGATATTAAATATAACACTAAGAAGAGCCACGTAAATCGAGCATCGCGTTAGTTCAGTCAGGCCACGTTAGTCACGCTTGCATCAGCTGACAGTCAGCTGTTCCTGATGTTTACCAATCCAGTCTCGACACCTATCACCTGCGGTCTATTTTAATTCCCATTATTCAGTGTCTCTCCATCACATTGCTGCTTGCAATTAACTCCCTCCTCCAACCCCAACTGAACCTGTAATCTGATCTAACTTGTTCTTTCTTTACAGTTCTCTATGACATTTTGTTTACAACTCATGTAATTGTGAATTGTAATTATGTATGCTTATAATGGTTCTGTTCTGTACCCCAGGGGGGTTTGTCTTGCTGCTCTCCCCGCTCTGTCCAAGCATGACTGCATGGACAGGTGTGTGGAGTGTTGCCCAGAACATAACCATACCACCAACACTAACTGTATGCAATTATAATTGTCATTAAATATACTGACGGAAGTGGTCCTGATTGAATGGTAGTTAGAAGCAATGAGGATAATAAATCAACTTTTCCTACTTCTTATTTGTCAGATAGTCCTCTTGCTGTGTGTGAGGAAGTTAAATACTTAGGTCATGTGATATCTAATGACTGAACGGATGACAAAGATCTATACCGTCAGCGCTGTAAAATGTATGCTCAAACCAATATGCTCATAAAGGGGGGGGGGGGATTGAAATGCTCGTTTTCACTCAATATCCTGTTAATCTTGAGTACCTATAGAGTAGTACTGCATCCTTCATAACTCCAAAAAGTCTTTAGTTTTATTATATTCATAAGAGTAAGATAGTCTGTACCGATTTTTCCAGGAAAAACACGACCGGCTGGAGGCGTGACGTGTGGGCGGAGCTAAAGAATCACGAGCACGAGTAAGCTTTTGCGTTGAGAGCGTTTGGAAGCTGTGACATTACCGTGAGGGAAAAAAAAACATCATCCAAAACAAACCATGGCTAACAGTCAGATTCAGCCGTTTATTTATGATCCAGAATCAGATCCCGAGGCTGAAACTGAACAAGGGCAGCAGCAGCAACGACTCGCTCCGAGCAGGGGAGGCGGACGCACTAACAAGGAGGCAGAGATATTTTAAGCAGTTTTACTCACCGCATGCGGTTCCAACACATGATCGTGACCCTTTTTCGTTGGGACTGCATTATCCTTAAGAAATAAATGATGTGCAAATCCGGCGTCAAACTGGGCCTTGTTTGTAAAACAAGCATCTACGAAATGCAGGGAACAAACAAAAACACTTGCACAACTCCGTTGATGCTCTGTAAAAATAAACTCCATCCACTGGTCCCTTAATGCTGTTTCTCTTTTGGTAATCTGTGCAGGGTTGTCTTGCCCTGGCAACCAAAAACACACTCCTTTTATGACATTTCGCAACACTCTCGCTCTGACCAGTGAACGTCTGTTGTGCTCTCAGTGCTCTGCTATACGGGAGCGCTTGCTCTTCCGGCAGACGTGCCCTTAGGACCCATATAAGGAAATTCCGCTCCATCTAACGTCACACAGAGCCATACTTGAAAAAAACTTTCCGAAACTTGTGAAAAACCGGAAGGAGTATTTTTGGAACAGAAATACTCCTTCAAACGTACAACTTAATTGTTGAAACTTTGTCCATGTTTAGCATGGGAAGCCAACTCTTTAACAGTGTAAAAAACTCAGTATGCATGAAATAGCATTTCACCTACCCCCCCCCCCCCCCCCCACCCCCAAGGAAGTTTTATATGTGTTCTTTGTTTTCAAAGTGCTCTTTGTTTAGAACTTACATCACACCGCTATACTGCTCAATTGTTTTCTAACTATAAGAAAAAGAGTATGCAGCGGCTAAAGGTAGCATACAATGATGCAATGAGGTTGCTGCTCCGTGTCACTAGGTGGCAAAGTGTCAGTCATTTGTTTGTGTCCAACCTGTGAGGCACTCTTAAGGCAACTGATGTTTGGCTTTATGTGTCGAATGGACAATTCAGTGAACCATATAATCAAAGCCCTAGTCAGTCCTCTGAAAAGCTGTTATAGATACACTTCCAGGCTTAGACGACACTGGTGTAATAGCCTGTATATTCTATAGGCTATTATGAAATATTTATGTATTTTTGTATTTCTTTTTTATGATGTATGTTGTGTTATATGGAACTGTGTCTTGCAATAAAAAAAAATAAAAAAAATAAAATAAAATGTTTTTGACCTCATCCTCTTCTCTACCATGACCTCAAGTGAGTCTGGGATAAAACCAATAACTATCAACAGATAAGCTGCCCCCCCCCCCAGCAACGAACAGCATAAAAATGAACACTAGCCAACATCCCCTGATAGAAAACATATATAAATTTTGTACTAATGTTAAAAGATCTGAGTTTTCTCAAAAAGAAAAGTCTTGACTGAGCCTTCTTTATTAAAACATTATTGTTCTCTTTCCAATTTTGTTTTTCATCCAAATGGACACCTAGAAATTTATATGACCAAACAATTTCAATCGGCTGGCCAGTAATTGTGACTGGGAGGACCTTCTCCTTTTATTTCTAACATCAATCACAAGTTCTTTATTCTTCTCTATATTTACTGTAGTTTTAGAAAGTTTGACTCACACCAGCTAGAAAAAGACAGAACCTCCCTTCTATAAGCAAGGTCATCCCCCTAATTAAGTAGACCTACTAAAGCAGTGTCGTCAGAGAATTCCCGTTGACTCAAGTCACCGCTGACCTTTTAGAGTCAGGGCTAGTTACCGCTGACCTTCCAGAGTCAGGGCTAGTTACCACTGACCTTCCAGAGTCAGGGCTATTCACCGCTTACCTTCCAGAGTCAGGGCTAGTCACTGCTGAACCTCCAGAGTCAGGGCTAGTCACTGATGACCTTCCTGAGCCAGGGCTAGGTACCATGGACTTTCCAGAGACAAGGCTAGTCACCGTTGATCTTCAAGGACTGAGTCAAGTCACTGGCAATCTTCAAGGACAGAGTCAAGTCACTGGTTATCTTCAAGTACAGAGTCAAGTCACTAATGATCTTCAAGGACAGAGTCAAGTCACTGGTGATCTTCAAGGACAGAGTCAAATCACTGGTGATCTTCAAGGACAGAGTCAAGTCACTGGTGATCTTCAAGGACAGTCAAGTCACTGGTGATCTTCAAGGACTGAGTCAAGTCACCGGTGATCTTCATGAACAAAGGCAAGTTACCATTGATCTCCATGAGCAAATACAAGTCACCAATGATCTTCATGTACAAATATAAGTCACCAATGTTCTTCATGTACAAATGCAATTCACCAAGAATCTTCATGAGCAGTGTCGGGTCAGCACCGAATTTCTGGAGTCCAGTATGTATACCATGGGATTGCCAGATTGCCGTCCTCCCGTTGGTCGGGCCACACTGTTGTGGTGGTCTTCTGCTCCGCCCTGGAGGGCTTCCACCCTGACCACACGGTTGTGGTGGTCTTCTGCTCCGCCCTGGGGAGCGTTCACCCTGACCACACGGTTGTGCTGGTCTTCTGCTCCACCCTGGGGGGCTTCCGCCCTGACCACACGGTTGTGGTGGTCTTCTGCTCCGCCCTGGGGGGCGTCTGTCCCGACCACACAGTTATGGTGGTCTTCTGCTCCGCCCTGGAGGGCTTCCGCCCTGACCACACGATTGTGGTGGTCTTCTGCTCCGCCCTGGGGGGCGTCCGTCCCGACCACACGGTTGTGGTGGTCTTCTGCTCCACTCTGGGGGGCTTCCACCCTGACCACATGGTTGTGGTGGTCTTCTGTTCTGCCCTGGGGGACTCTGGCCTCGACCACAAGGATGTGGTGGTCTTCTGCTCTGCCCTGGGGGGCGTCCGTCCCGACCACACGGTTATGGTGGTCTTCTGCTCCTGCCTGGGGGCTTCTGCCCTGACCACATGGTTGTGGTGGTCTTCTACTCTGCCCTGGGGGACTCTGGCCTTGACCACAAGGATGTGGTGGTCTTCTGTTCCACCCTGGGGGGCATCCGTTCCAACCACACGGAGGTGGTGGTATTCTGCTCCGCCCTGGGGGGGCTACCGCTCTGACCACACAGTTGTGGTGGTCTTCTGCTCCGCCCTGGGGGGCTTCCGCCCAGACCACATGGTTGTGGTGGTCTTCTGCTCCGCCCTGGGGGGAGTCCGTCCCAACCACATGGTTATGGTGGTCTTCTGCTCCGCCCTAGTGGGCGTCACGTGATGTCCTTCTTGGACTTGTGTTTTTGTGTTTATTTTTTGTTGTTCTGATGTCTGTGTCTTTCTTTCTGTTTCCTCCTATGGACCTGGCCCTCCGTCCCTTCCCCTGATCTTCCGTGGGTCCACCTCCCTCCTGGGTTTCTTGTCTGTGTCTCATGACTCTGTTTCCCCATTTTACCTGGTCGTCTTGTCTCTGTATGGCGTTATTTTTTGTCAAAAGTTATGAGCGTGTAAGACATGCTCACGAGCACATTATGTTATTTCACACGCGCAAAAATGAACCTTCAGCTGGCATGATAAAAGTACTCGCGCACAAATTCAACAACCGAGAGGTGTACATGTAGCTGCGAGCGAGCGCCTGGCATACTCGCATAGGTTAACTCTGCTTGTGCAGTGGAATCCTGCTCGCGGAGTGCTGTTTTGCTCGTGCAGTGGATTTCTGCTCGCTCAGCTGATTTCTGCTCGCTCGAGTCTACATGACTTTTGACAATTTGGGGGCGGAAACCAAGGAGGGCACTGGCCCTCTTATGATTGGTCACTTTCACACAGGGACATCCTTGTACCTTGATTGACAGCTCTCATTACAGGAAGCACGGAGTTGAGTTAAGTTACCAACGAAGAAGAGTGGGAAATGGGTTTCTTGTCTGTGTCTCATGTCTCTGTTTCCCCATTTTTCCTGGTCATCTTGTCTCTGTATGGCGTTATTTTTTGTCAAAAGTTATGAGCGTGTAAGACATGCTCACGAGCACATTAAGTTATTTCACACGGGCAAAAATGAACCTTCAGCTGGCATGATAAAAGTACTCGCGCACAAATTCAACAACCGAGAGGTGTACATGTAGCTGCGAACGAGCACCTGGCATACTCGCATAGGTTAACTATGCTTGTGCAGTGGAATCCTGCTCGCGGAGTGCTGTTTTGTTCGCGCAGTGGATTTCTGCTCTCTCAGCTGATTTATGCTCGCTCGAGTCTACATGACATGTCTTTTTCTGAAATTCGAGAGCTTTCAGACCAGGGTGAATAATTAATGACAATTTTACATTTTTGGGTGTACTATTGTCAAACACTTAAGATTTGAAGCAAAGATCTACACCTGAGAGCAGTGTACTCTGTTATAGAGCCTGTCTATGGAAGGACAATTTTCAAAAATGGGAAGTCGTGGCCTAATGGTTAGAGGGTTGGACTCCCAATCAAAGGGTTGTGAGTTCTAGTCTCGGGCCGGACGGAATTGTGGGTGGGGGTAGTGCATGAACAGCTCTCTCTCCACCTTCAATACCATGACTTAGGTGCCCTTGAGCAAGGCATCGAACCCCCAACTGCTCCCCGGGCGCCGCAGCATAAATGGCTGCCCACTGCTCCGGGTGTGTGCTCACAGTGTGTGTGTTCACTGCTCTGTGTGTGTGCATTTTCGGATGGGTTAAATGCAGAGCACAAATTCTGAGTATGGGTCACCATACTTGGCTGAATGTCACTTCACTTCACTAAAAGGAATGGCAAATTATATTTTCAATTGCATTTTCCACATGTGACCCATTGTGACATAATGCAAACACAATTGCAAATCTTGAACAAAAACACTGTTTCAAAAACACTGAACAAAAATTACCAGGGACTGCCAAATTTCAAATGGAAAAGCAAAGTCCGTTTGCAGCTGTATTTTCCATGTATTAGTAATAAGCCTGTCATATTAAACAAATACTGCATCATAGCAGCTTTACAATATTAAATAGGAAAATAGTGTGTAATAATGCAAAGGGACAACAGTAAACACTCAGTTTAATTCCAGGCTGCAGCAAAGTCAGATTGTGCAGAAGAATCATCTGGTCTTGTCCAGATGCTCCTCTGAGACAAGGTCTTTACAGGGGATCTGTATCTGGGGCTCTAGTTGTCCTGGTCTCCGCTGTCTTTCGGGGCAGTAGAGGTCCTTTCTAGGTGCTGATCCACCATCTGGTCTGGATACGTACTGGATCCGGGTGACTGCAGTGACCCTCTGAATAAGAGAGAAACAGACCAATGTTAGCATAGATGCATCATAAGAACAAGTACATGAGGTTTTATGAATTACCATGTCTGTTTTTTCACTGTGTCGCACATGTTACATGCCAAAACTCAAATGGAATCGCAATTACTTTAGCATCTGAATTTCCAATGCCTCACACTGAAAGCTGTCAATTTTTGCCAGAGGTGGGACCATACTATGGAGAGTGTTTGTATTGGAAGGTGACGTCACTCAAAGACAATTGTGCAAAATGCTTTTCACCTGATGAATAAAATATAGGGTAAGATGCAAATAGGTCAATCAGAGTAGAACTGCAATGTTGTTTTGCTGACGTGCATCAGAGTGCAAACAGTGAGAGATTTGGGGTAAAAACTACAAAATATCTCCCAATACAAACATGCCCCATAGTATAGTCCCACCCTTGACACAGATTGACAGCTTTCTGTGTAAGGCATCTGAAATTCAAATGCTTTTCAATTGTGTTTGGACTATGTCACAATATATGCGTCCACATGTGGAAAAATGCAATTAAATATACAATTTGCAATTCCTTTTGAAAATTGTCCAGAATATCCTTACCTGTCCTTTAATTATGATCAATGCCTGAGAGATTTGCTCTCATTTTTAAATCCCCACGACAATGGGAAGGGGTTTTGTGGACTCTGCTCGGTTAAGGAATTCCATGTTTGTTCCAACCTATAAAATAAAGTAAAAGAAAATACACATTGTTTTAATTTGTTAACTGTTAATAACAGTGATTCAGTTCAATTAACTGTGTGAAGTTCATCATGAAATTGAGTCCATCATGATTATTTGTTAAATTCACCTATGAGTTGGTCTACAGAAGCAAAATATGATATAGTGATTGGCTGAAAAGTGTGCTTTCAAACTGTCTAATCAATGGGATGTTCCAGTCATTATAAATCTAGAGAAACCTCTGTTTGCCTATTTCCACACTCTGCTTGCCTCTTTTGATCTCAACCGAGTGTCAACTACTGCTACTCACAAATCAGTCAACCAACTGGACCTTATTTATACAAGAAACTGCTCTACTGATCATGTTCTGGTTACTCCACTGCACACGTCGGATCACTTCCTCCTCACTCTTAACCTCAACATGATCCCTGACACATCACTTACCCCTCCACATGTCATCTTTCGACGTAACCTACGCACACTTTCACCCTCCCGGCTATCTGCAATGGTTTCATCTTCACTTCCTTCCCCTAAACTGTTTGCATCTTTGGATGCTAACAGTGCTACTGGTACTTTCTGCTCCACTCTTACATCTTGATTAGACACTGTTTGTACTCGATGGCGCCGCAGATGGCTGCTTCAGTGCTTGGCTCTCCAGTGTTTGTGCTGTTTTAGTTCGTTTTTCCTGTTTTTTGTTTAACAAACACGATCAGTTTCACCAGGGATGAACTGCTGAACATTCGGCAGAACACACCACAAGATCTTTTACCGGATTTAAATTATTCAGACGATTTACTGAACGTTGTTATCGGAGGAGCGGCGGCGCTGATCAAGCGTTTCAGGACGCGCAGACGGGGGAAGCGAGCGGGAGCGCTCGTCAGACTCAGGAAGCGCGGATTTCGAATGCCGTTGCCTAGCATCCATCTCGCAAATCTCCGCTCTCTACCCAACAAAACAGACGAACTGCTTCTGCTTTCTCGGACAAATAAGGATTTCTTTCACTCTGCTGCTCTGTGTTTCACGGAAACCTGGCTGAATGACGCCATACCGGACAGCCCGCTCCATCTGCCGGGCTTTCAGCTGTTCAGAGCGCATCGCGAATAAGAATCAACTGGGAAATCGCGCGGCGGCGGGACATGCTTTTACATCAATGAACGGTGGTGTACAGATGTAACTGTGTTAAAGAAGATGTGCTGTCCTGATTTGGAAATGCAGTTTGTCAACTGCAAGCCGTTCTATTCGCCGCGGGAGTTTCATTCGTTCATTCTGGTCAGTGTTTACATCCCTCCGCAAGCACATGTGAGCCTGGCTTTACAGAAACTTGCTGATCAGATCACAGACACAGAACAACAACACCCGGACTCTGTTTTAATCATTCTTGGGGACTTTAACAAAGCCAATCTCTCCCGTGAACTGCCAAAATACAGACAGCATGTTACATGTCCCACCAGAGACAGTAATATATTGGATCACTGTTACACCACAATAAAGGATGCATATCACTCTGTTCCACGAGCAGCTTTGGGACGTTCTGATCACTGTCTGGTTCATCTTATACCGTCCTACAAGCAAAAACTTAAATCTGCTAAACCTGTAGTAAGGACTGTGAAGAGATGGACCAGTGAAACAGAGCAGGGCATTTACAATCTTGTTTTGACCTCACTGATTGGAGTGTTTTTGAAGCTGCTACCACCGATCTGGACGAACTCACAGAGACCGTAACATCCTATATTAATTTCTGTGAGGATATATGCATTCCTACCAGGACTTATTTAACATTCAACAATGATAAGCCATGGTTTACAGTAAAACTCAGACATCTTCGTCAGGCCAAAGAGGATGCCTACAGAAATGGGGACAGGGTCTTGTACAATCAGGCCAGGAACACACTGAACAAAGAGATCAGAGCGGCTAAAAAGACCTACGCTAAAAAGTTGGAAGACCAGTTTACTTCCAACGACTCAACTTCAGTGTGGAGAGGTCTAAGGCCGGGTTCACACCGCAAGCTGCAGCAGAGCAGAAGCAGCGCGTATTTTTTTCGGTGCCCATGTTAACAGATGAGAGCGTTCACACCGCACGCAGAAGCTGCGCGGCAGAGCGTTGCAGAAGCAGAGCAGAAGCAGCAGTGCCGCGATCGTTTCGGCGCTGGGTCTATTTTTGCTGCGCTGCTGACGCTCAGTTAAAGTGAAAGTACACCTTTGATGGACAAAATAAATATGATTTCACACAAAAAGTACTCTAACTGCACAAAAAAGCACATCTAGGGTGTTTTAACAAGAACTAGAGTATGTTACGAAAAGGAAATTAATATAAAAAAATATGTATAGAAGATAGAGTGACCATGGCCAAAATGATCATGATCATGGCCAAAATACACATGTACTTAAACGAAAATTTGCCCAAAATTTGCATTAATGATATCTACTGTGTTCTTAGCAAATGACATAAAAAAATGTATGATATTTAAAACCACATATTTTTCTATTTTTTATTATAATTTTATTTTTAATATATATATATATATATATATATATATATATATATATATATATATATATATATATATATTTTTTTTTTTTTTTTTTTTTTTACAAAATCTGTTAAAGTACTTACAGTTCTATCCAAAAATATACTTTTTTTTGCCGAAATACAAAAACAACTTTAAATAATTTATATTGCTAGCTTAGCCTTGGAGATTTATTTATTATTAGTAGTATTCTTTTAATAACTAGGCCTATGTATTGGCAGAAGAACGGATGTCGTGCTAACAATCATAAACAACAGCACGTGGTGTCACAGGCGGTGGTCTTCAGAGTGCACCTGGAAAGACAATAATGGACGACACTCGTCTCATTGTGGAAGTTGAGAAATATCAAGTTCTTTATGATCCACACAATGTACTTTATAAAGACTTGCAGGAGAAGGAAAAAGCATAGGATGAAGTTGCAGCGGCTCTTATTGCAGATGGTAATTAATTTTATAGTGTTTTTGACGCTTTCGCTGGCACACGAGCAAACAACTCAATATTTGATTCAAAATTGATTCAATTGGAACCATTTATTTACAATTTCTAAATTACACATAAGCACACAAATAACAAAAGCAGGTGATACATGCATATATAATAAACAAGTAAATGCTGATTTCAAGATGAGCAGGAAGTCAAGGCTGTGAACCATCTACAATACACATAATTTAAAACCGTTTATTAAATTGGTTTTCAGGGTGTTTTTTGGTAAATTTGATTGCAAACAAACCCAGTGACAAGATGGTAATATGCACCATGTTCTCTCCTACGTCGGTTAATGGGATGAACCCAAAGTCTGGGTCTTTTTAGTCTCCTCAATAACAAATATAGCGCGATGGCCTTTCTTCTATCAACAACACGTACTGCACGGAAAACAAAGACAGCAAAACAAAGATCCAACAAAAGTAACAATTAAATTATTAATTAAAAAAGCTTCTTGCCTAGTCTTTTTATTTAAATGTATTTTAAATGGGAAATAAAGCAATACGAACGTACCCATTATAGAGCACTCTGACCAAAATCTGCTGTTCAGTTGCGCGCTGCCTCCGCTGCCGGTGTGAAAGCAAAATAGGCGCGCGCTGCTTCTGCTCTGCCTACCTGCTGCTAACGCGCTGCTTCTGCTCTGCTGAAACTTGCGGTGTGAACCCGGCCTAAGAGCCATCACAAACTACAAGACACCATCCCCTTGCACTGAGGCTAATCAACAACTTGCTAACGACCTGAATGAGTTTTATTGCAGATTTGAAACCCCCATCACCCATTCTGACCATCTCCCTACACAACCATTAACACATCCTGCAATCCCACCCTCCACACCTCCTGCTCTTCAAATCTGTGAAGATGATGTGCGCCAGGTCTTCAAGAAGAACAAAAGAAGAAAAGCACCAGGCCCAGATGGTGTTACACCAGCCTGTCTGAAAATCTGTGCTGACCAGCTGGCCCCCATCTTTTCACAGATCTTCAACAGATCCCTGGAGTTGTGTGAAGTGCCTTCCTGCTTCAAACGCTCCACCATCATCCCCATCCCAAAGAAACCCAAGATAGCAGAACTTAACGACTACAGACCTGTGGCTCTAACGTCTGTCGTCATGAAGTCGTTTGAAAAACTGGTTCTGGCTTATCTGAAGGACATCACTGGACCCTTACTGGACCCCCTCCAGTTTGCTTACCGAGCAAACAGGTCCGTGGATGATGCAATCAACATGGGACTGCACTTCATCCTGCAACATCTGGACAAAACAGGGACTTATGTGAGGATCCTATTTGTGGACTTTAGTTCGGCATTCAACACCATCATCCCAACAGCCCTTCAGACCAAACTGACCCAGCTCTCTGTTCCTAGCTCTATCTGTCAGTGGATCACCAGCTTTCTGACAGATAGGCAACAGTTAGTGAGACTGGGGAAATTCACATCAAACAGCTGCTCCACCAACACTGGTGCCCCTCAGGGATGTGTTCTCTCCCCTCTGCTCTTCTCCCTGTACACCAACGACTGCACCTCTTAAGACCCCTCTGTCAAGCTCCTAAAGTTTGCAGACGACACTACAGTCATCGGCCTCATCCAGGACGGTGATGAGTCTGCTTACAGATAAGAGGTTGAGCAGCTGGCTGTCTGGTGCAGTCTTAACAACCTGGAGCTGAACACGCTCAAAACAGTGGAGATGATCGTGGACTTTAGGAGAAACCCACCTGCACTTTCCCCACTCACCATCATGAACAGCACTGTGACTGCAGTGGAGTCATTCAGATTCCTGGGAACCACCATCTCTCAGGACCTGAAGTGGGTCAATCACATTGACTCCATTGTTAAAAAGGCCCAGCAAAGGTTGTATTTCCTTCGCCAGCTGAGGAAGTTTAACCTGCCACAGGAGCTGCTAAAACAGTTCTACTCGGCCGTCATTGAGTCTGTCCTCTGTACTTCAATAACTGTCTGGTTTGGTTCAGCAACAAAATCAGACATCAGAAGACTACAGAGAACTGTTCGGACTGCTGAAAGGATTATTGGTGCTCCCCTGCCCACCCTTCAAGAGCTGTATACATCCAGAGTGAGGAAAAGGGCTCAGAAAATCACTCTGGATCCCTCACATCCAAGTCACCCCATCTTTGAACTTTTGCCATCTGGCCGGCGCCTAAGAGCCGCAAACACCAGAACAGCAAGGCACAAGAACAGTTTCTTCCCCCAGGCAATCTACCTCATGAACAGTTAAATGTTCCCTACTTATGCTTATAAACGTGCAATATCCTTATATTTATTTGTTAACCCTCCATCCTAGAACATTCCCGCATCTCACTCAATCCTATACCATTATCATTTATAGCACAATTGTTTATACACTTATTTATTTGTCAATTTGTAAATCTCATTTTTGTTTTTTGTTTTTTTCTGTGTGTTGTTGTCTCTGTGTACTGGAAGCTTATGTCACTAAAACAAATTCCTTGTATGCGTAAGCATACTTGGCAATAAAGCTCTTTCTGATTCTGATTCTGATTTGCCCCTTATCTTCCAGGCCAGCCCGTAACACCCCTTCTGCCCCTTGGTTATCTGATGTTCTACGTGAACACCGTTCAAAGCTTAGAGCTTCTGAAAGGGTGTGGCGCAAGTCCAAAAATACTACTGATCTTATTGTGTATCAGTCATTCCTATCTTCTTTCTCTGCTAATGTCTCCTCTGCTAAAAGGACATACTACCATAACAAAATTAACAATTCATCTAACTCTCACATGCTTTTTAAAACATTTTCCTCACTTCTTTGTCCTCCTCCTCCTCCTCCTGCTTCATCTCTAATAGCTGACGACTTTGAAACGTTTTTCATTAATAAAATTAAACACATTAGTGCACAATTTTCCACACCACAATCAGTCAAGCTCATATCACCAGCAAACTTACACTCATTTACATCCTTCTCTTCACTCTCTGAGGCAGAAGTGTCAAAACTCATCCTTTCTAATCACCCTACAACTTGCCCGCTTGATCCAATTCCATCTCATCTCCTTCAAGCCATTTCTACTGAAGTTGTACCTGCACTCACTCACATCATCAACACTTCCCTCCACACTGGTGTTTTTCCCTCATCATTTAGACAGGCACGTATTACTCCACTACTTAAGAAACCCAACCTCAACCTATCTCTTTTAGAGAACTACAGACCAGTTTCCCTTCTTCCTTTTATTGCAAAAACACTTGAACGAGCTGTGTTCAAACAAGTCTCTACATTTCTCACACACAACAATCTCCTTGACAGCAACCAATCTGGCTTCAGAAGTGGACATTCAACTGAGACGGCCTTGCTCTCAGTTGTTGAAGCTCTAAGACTGGCAAGAGCAGAATCCAAATCTTCAGTACTTATCCTGCTTGATCGGTCCGCTGCTTTTGACACGGTTAACCACCAGATCCTCCTATCAACGCTACTGCCGAAAGGCATCTCAGGAACAACACTTCAATGGTTTGAGTCTTACCTATCAGATAGGTCCTTCAAAGTATCTTGGAGAGGTGAGCTGTCCAAGTCTCAACATCTAACTACTGGGGTGCCTCAGGGCTCAGTTCTTGGACCACTTATCTTCTCTGTCTACATGGCATCATTAGGTTCTGTCATTCAAAAACATGGCTTTTCATACCACTGCTATGCTGATGACACTGAACTCTACCTCTCATTCCATCCTGATGATCCGACGGTAGCTATTCGCATCTCAGCTTGTCTAACAGACATTTCTTCCTGGATGATGGACCATCACCTTCAACTCAACCTTGCCAAGACAGAACTGCTTGTGATTCCAGCAAACCCATCGTTCCATCACAATTTCACCATCAAGTTAGGCACATCAACCATAACTCCTTCAAAAACAGCTAGAAGCCTTGGAGTTATGATTGATGATCAGCTGACTTTCTCAGACCACATTGATAAAACTGTCCGATCCTGCAGATTTGCTTTATTCAACATCAAGAAGATCAAGCCATTTCTTTCGGAACATGCTGCACAACTCCTTGTTCAAGCTCTTGTTCTGTCTAGGCTGGACTATTGCAATGCCCTCTTGGCAGGTCTTCCAGCCAATTCTATCAAACCTTTACAATTAATTCAGAACGCGGCAGCAAGATTAATTTTTAATGAGCCAAAAAGAATACACGTCACATATTTATCAATTTGCACTGGCTTCCAATAGCTTCTCGCATAAAATTCACGGCATTGATGTTTGCCTACAAAACTACCACTGGCTCTGCACCCATTTACCTAAATTCGTTACTTCAGACTTATGTGCCCTCTAGAAGCTTGCGTTCTGCAAATGAACGTCACTTGATTGTGCCATCCCAAAGAAGCACAAAGTCACTTTTACGGACTTTTAAATTAAATGTTCCCTTCTGGTGGAATGAACTCCCCAACTCAATCCGAGCAGCTGAGTCCTTAGCCATCTTCAAGAATCGGCTTAAAACACATCTATTCCATCTTTATTTGACCCTCTAACTTTAACACTCACTATTCTAATTCTATTCTTTAAAAAATCTAACTATTTTTCTAATCTTTTTGTATTATATTTTCTTTTCATTTATTATGCAATTGTATATGTATGTGTGTGTGTATGTGTAAAGACCTCTAACTAGCTTGCTCTATTCTTTTATTTTTTTATTCTATCTGTTTTCTTTTTATTTATTATATTAGTTAAAAACCCATGCTACGTGTACTGTGTTAACCTAACTGAGACTTGTTATAGCACTTATATATCATTGCTCTTTTTGTTGTTTTTGATTGCTTCCACTGTCTTCATCTGTAAGTCGCTTTGGATAAAAGCGTCTGCTAAATGAATAAATGTAAATGTAAATGTAAATCACAGTTTTACGTTAATATGCTGGGCTGGCTATATCAAACACACATGAACAGTCACTGGCACAGTAAGGGAGATCACACTGAATGCGCGCACACAGACATCTCTATGACATTTCTAGGTACTGGGTTACTCCGCAGCTTTAAAACAGTCCATATATAAACACTTATAGGTCTACCAAAGTGATAAGGACAAGTCAAAAACACGATCTGGAAAATGGGTATATGAGGTTTACGCTCATAAATTATGTAATCTGAACATAAAGTTACAAAGTGCAGCTTTAAGCACGAAACAAAAATATATGTGCGTTTAAGTTACGAGAGGGTTAACGTTAGTTGATTAAACAGACAAGCAATTATGTAAAATGTATAATAAACATGAACTTACCATTATACGCCTCAATAAGACTCTACGAGTTTTTCTCTCACAAATGTATCTATGTGCTTTTCTGACAGGAAAAAACAACATTTTGAATTATAACTTGTATGTAAAAACACTTTATAAACCACAAAAGCATCAAATCACCTCACTAACGCGGTCTACGTCACTCGCTGTGCGTGCACTCCCTTTGAAATGCCCTGAGACGTCGATTCTTTACCGGGAATCACCATAGAGAGTAAAAGAGGGAATCACTTTTTTCGAGAATAACTGAACCGGTTTATTTGAACCGGATCGTCGGTTCTTTTAGACCTGCGGTTCGACTATATTGTACGTAATTTGTATGATTTACATGTCGATATGGACAAATGCAGGTGTTTCCCAGCAGGCACCGGACGTCAATATAACGTCATGCTGACATTGGATCCCAACGTTGGTCAGACGTTGTAATTTGGTTGAAAATGAAAATCGGGTTGACGACAGAACCCAACGTCATATTGACGTCGATCTCCAATGTTGGTCAGACGTTGAATTTTGGATGAAAATGAAAATCTGGTTGACGTCAGAACCCAACGTCAGGCTGACGTCGATCTCCAACGTTGGTCAGACGTTGAATTTTGGATGAAAATGAAAATCTGGTTGACGTCAGAACCCAACGTCAGACTGACGTCGATTTCTAACGTTGGTCAGACATTGAATTTTGGATGAAAATGAAAATCTGGTTGACGTCAGAACCCAACGTCAGGCTGACGTCGACCTCCAACGTTGGTCAGACGTTGCATTTTGGATGAAATGAAAATCTGGTTGACGTCAGAACCCAACGTCAGACTGACCTCGATTTCTAACGTTGGTCAGATGTTGCATTTTGGATGAAAATGAAAATCTGGTTGACGTCATAACCCAACATCAGGCTGACGTCGATCTCCAACGTTGGTCAGACGTTGAATTTTGGATGAAGATCTGGTTGACGTCCGAACCCAATATCAGACAGACGTCAATCTCCAACGTTAGTCAGATATTGCATTTTGGATCAAAATGAAAATCTGGTTGACGTCTGAACCTAACGTCAGACTGACGTCAGTCTGCTACGTTGGTCAGACGTTGCATTTCGGATGAAAATCTGGTTGACGTCAGAACCCAACATCAGACAGACGTCAATCTCCAACGTTAGTCAGATATTGCATTTTGGATCAAAATGAAAATCTGGTTGACGTCTGAACCTAACGTCAGACTGACGTCAGTCTGCTACGTTGGTCAGACGTTGCATTTCGGATGAAAATCTGGTTGACGTCAGAACCCAACGTCAGACAGACGTCAATCTCCAACGTTGGTCAGACGTTGCATTGTGGATGAAAATGAAAATCTGGTTGACGTCTGAACCCAACGTCAGACTGACGTCAGTCTGCTACGTTGGTCAGACGTTGCATTTTGGATGAAAATGAAAATCTTTTTGACGTCAGAATCTAACGTCAGACTGTCTGAAAATGGAATACACAAATGTTTTGTGGTTTTAGCAGAAAAATGACTAAGAGATGAACTGGATTATAACAAATATGATTTATTTATTCACATGTTGTATCATTTACATTTAACATGGAACAGAACATTAACAAAATAATTACATTTTAACATCAACATTACTGGAACTGAATAGTTTTGAAAACATTAACATACATTTTATTAACATCTTTCTTTTTTTCCTGCCACCTCCACCCACCCTGTCTGGTGCACAGTACCGTCGCAAGGGCTGTGCAAAGTGTGCAACTTCACTAGGCCTCACACCTCTAGAGGGCCTCGCTCCTGGCCTGCATTTTATGTCATTTATATCTCATTTTTATTACTATTTTTTCCACCCATCTTGTCCTCTGGTAGACTAAAATAGTCATGGTGGATAGACAGTACAAGACTCTAAGTATAAGAATGAGTAAAGCTGTTTGTTGATAGGACGACAAAAAGTTATAAAGTTTAACTTTTAAATGGTCTAGAGCCCTGCATTTCACCCTGACTTTTTTTACACTCCAGGCCGGGTTTCGGGCCAATTTCCACATCATAGTTCAGATGCAGGCTGTCCTTAGGCCTGTTTAAGGCTTCTCCTTATTTTTATATTTAAGACATCCATCAATTAGTGATGAAAAAATTGCCGCACTGAGGGAAACAACACGAGACCGTCCTAACGTGACTGTCAATAGCGGCTTAACAGTGTTAAGTGTCCCGCAGCATCACAGTGTTCTGCTTTTAAATGCACGCAATAGGCTTAAGCTTGACATAAAGCATCTTCAAAAAATTATTACCATAAATGAGTCATGGGGGAAATAGGAATGTGATATTTGAATTATTTACTAATAAATAGTTTTCTGAGTTGGTGTAGCAAGGATGATGTTGCTAATCCTGACTCGCCAACTCTTCATTTTACGAGCCTTAAGAGAAAAGTTCATCTTTATGGATTATGTTTATAATGAATGAGTTTTTGTTTCTGATGTGTTGTATTTTGTTAAGTAGTCATTAAAAGTTTTCTATGGATATATTTGTCACGTCCGTGAGCCATGTATTCACTGAGCTTTGGTTCATTTTTGTGAAATGCTACTGTTCAAGACGAGACGGTAGAAAGCGCATCATGACTATTTTCTTTTTTTTTTTTTTATAAAAGCACAACGATTTGTTGATAATGTGATTGCACACAAATAAAAGTAGACAATTTACAGTTACGAATGATGTATTACTCTTACCTTTATGAGCAAAAATTACTCCATATCCACTGAAAAAAATGCAAGTGATTGCGCTGGCCAGCACACTTTTGCTTGCACTCTCCGCACAAACTACTGGATATAGCTCACATTTATCTAGGTTTAATTTTTAAACATACTTGAACTGTTTTATATATCTATAGATTTTATTTTAGGCAAGTCGTGATGATTTAAGAAGGCTAAACTGATCCATAGGTTCACTGTCTGGCACTGGCCGCTTGGCCATTAAAAAAAAAATCTAGGTCTCGGGATAGGGCTTAAATTTGAGGTCCGTGCAAGGCTCTAGGCTGGTCTGCCTCAGTGGTCGAGATGGCCAATCATATCAAAGAATGTGGGTCTTTCTGTAACAACATAACTAGAGTTTGTGGAAAAATGTAAGCAGTAGCCTACGGTATTAGAGAACTGTTTTATGATTGAAATGTTCAGCGACCAAACATAATAGACTATCTAGAGATGCAAACTACTCAACCTTTTATGAAATTTCGCCCCTTTGAATTGAAAAAATGCGATAGGTTAATGATTCGTGTAAAACATAAAATAAATGGGACAATAGACATTTGCGTTTTCGACTATTAAACATACGAATAAGAGTGAGAGTGCTAAAAGAATGAATGAATGTTAAAAGAATGTAAAAGAATGTTAAAAGAAAATATTATTTTCAAATAGTGCAAATTGATTTTAGATGTAAAATTCAGCTGCAAAAACCTAGTACCGTTTAATTTCACTTTAATAGCAATAAACAGTTTCTTTTCTTTCCCAATAAAGTGAAATACTGAACATAAACATAGGAAGATGAGAAAATAATTATTTTAGAAGAAAATGTTGGATCGCACTTTCCATCTGAACTCTTCATATATAACTGTCTACAAGCCTAGAACTAATTTAAGCATTCTTATTAACTTATTATAATTATGATTGTAGATCCTTATGAGCTAGTGCGTGGCCATGATTTGTGCGCAAGCATGTCAGTGAGCAAGGCATCACAATCGAACAGATGCATGTTAAAGTTGAGTTTGTTGCGGTTCTGGCTTTGCTACCGTTCGGACGTTCTAGCCTACTGTTCTGCGCTTCGCTTATTATTTCTGTACTTTTCTCAGATTTTTCTACGATTTTTTACTTCAGCAGATCAGCACAGTGCTCAAACAAAATATTTTTGGCACAAACGCTAAAACTAAAAACTTTTTTTGACTGGAATAATACTACAAAAGAAGACTTTGCCTCCCACTGCCAGCAGCTTACATTCTGGAGATGCCAAAACAACTGCCTACATTCAAATGGAAGAGAGAGAAAATGCCTCCTGTTGGATCTACTTGTTGCATGAACTGCTGCAAACTTCTACAAAGGATTGTGATTCTTGAAACAAAGTTACTTGCTGGACTTCCAAAACAGGCGAAACACTCAGCAGACTGTCGTCATGGACCCTCTCAGCATACAGCCGGTGAGTCCCATGAATCTTCTGAATCTCAAAAGTTTGTACCAAGTGTAGAGGAACAAGCCGAAATGGATCATCACACTAATCGATGGCACAAACAGGGTGCAAGACCCAAAGGAACACAAGACATCAGATTGTCATGAGTTTCTCGTATTGCTGCCGTAGCTTTCTCTACCCCAGATTCAACTATGACAAGGCTTGCAAATACCAGTATTCTACCTCCCACTATACATCTTGAAAACAGATTTGAGGAATTAATGAATGCGGGTGAGGAATCCCCAAATGTGATTAGCAGCTAACACCGTTACTAACAGACAGTGACATTCAGGTCAGAGCGTAGCCGAGCCCAGGACTCTGATAGTAGGTGACTCTATTATCAGAAACATCCGTAGCAGGACTACAATAACATGCTGCCTTCCTCAAGCAACGGTCTCTTATGTGAACAAGGAACTTCAGAAAATGAAGCACAAGACTACAAATCTAATTATCAATCTATGTGGGGAAGAATGATACTCTCAAAAAGCAGTCAAACATCCTTAAGAAGCACTTCAGTGAACTCTTTCAAACACTTTGAAGACTCCAAGTTCAGTCGTTCATCAGTGGACCACTCCCAACTGATAACACCATGCAGACACAAAAAGCACTGCTGATGAACACCATCCCGGAAGAGACCTGCCCTCAGAGCTCCTCACAGACAGACTGTGATGTATCAAAACAGATACAAGACTCAGCACTCAAGGATGACTTTCTTGAAGACAGCCGGGGAAGCCAAGACAACATATCACAGCCACAAGAAACACCAGAGACACAACCCATCTCACCAGACACATTATTCCTCTCTCCAGCATCTCCACTTCTGTGCTTTTCACTGAAAATGGTAGAATTGGTGTATGCTTGGACTAAACTCTCTCACTCATTCGCTGCAAGCCCGCAAATGTCAACAAGAAAACAGCAGGCTCCCAAAACATCAAAGCCTGGGGGCCCTGCTCCTGTGAGAGCCCTCAGACCGCTGCAGCAACAGCAGGCCCCAAACCCTCAATCTGCTGAAGGTGAACCAAAAACAACTGATAGAAGCTCTCAGTGATATGTGTCGGGTCCCTGCTATAGTAACATTCACAAATGTTTAAAGAACAAGTGGGAACCCAGTGTGCCTGTAGCTTTCTCGATTTCACTTTTATCATGTGACAGAAAGTTTAAGGCCATCTTAAGCTGAAGGGCAAACTCATCTAATATGCATCAAACTAAAACTGATGTAATGACATAAAGCACTGCCATCAAGTTAGCATCTTTAAACATTCGCTCACTAAAAAATAAATCATTTCTAATCAATGACTTTATAACCACAAACAATTAGGATTTTATGTTTCTAAATGAAACATGGCTAGAGGACAGCTGCAGTTCAACAGTCCTCAATGAAGCAATCCTTCCTAACTTCACTTCCACAATGCAGAAAACAAAACTACAAAATAAATGATAACAGTTCTAAATACCTTTGACTTGATTCAGCATGTGCATGGACCCACACAAAGGTGGACACACTCTAGATGTAATCATCAGTAGGGCTCTAAACATTTCATTCATTGTTATTAAGGACGTAGTACTATCTGATCACTTCTGTATTTTCTTTGATATATTGATCTCTGCTACCACTTAATCTAGAACTGTCTCTGTCAGAAGGACATGCTTTCAAATGTAGCCGCACTTAATAACCAGAGCCGTAGTTCGCTGACAAGTGGTGCATTATTGCGTTCAAAATCGCAGAAGAATCTCATGCTGTTATGAACGCGATATTGCGTAGCTTGTCAGCGAACTACGGCTCTGTCTATTAAGTGCGGCTCCATTTGAAAGCAGGTTATGGACATCAACCACTAATCACCGCTAATCACAGAACCAGCTTTACTGACGAGACATGCATGACAATTGCATGCAATTAATAGTGCAGCCCTAACGAGAACACTAGTGTACTATTTAAGGAGGCCATATCTTTAACACCAAGTATTTTTTGCCGACTCTGTTGATATTCTCCTTGATTCCTTCAACTCAAAAGTTAAGAATGTTATTAATGATATTGCTCCAATAATAGTCAGTAAGAAAACAAACAACATTTTGGAAGACATAGTGCAGCAACTAAAATCATCAACTTGCTATATTGACACACTTCCCACATCTTTTTTCAAAAGTGTGCTTAACTGTTTAGAAGCAAATCTTTTTCTGGGACTTTTCCAAACTCCCTGAAAACTGCAGTTGTTAAGCCCCTCCTGAAAAAGAGCAATCTTGATAACACCATTTTGAGCAATTATAGACCAATATTTAATCTTCCTTTTATAGGCAAAATTATAGAAAAGGTAGTTTTTAATCAGCTGAATAAATACTTAAACATCTGGTTTCAGACCGCATCACAGCACAGAGACAGCACTCATTAAGATAATAAATGATATTAACTTAAATTGTGACTATAATATCAGTGCTGGTATTGCTAGATCTCAGTGCTGCGTTTGACACTGTCGATCATAACATACTACTAGAGAGACTGGAAAACTGGGTCGGGCTTTCTGGGATGGTACTTAAATGGTTCAGGTCATACTTAAAAAGGAGAGATCATTATGTGAGTCTAGGAGAGCATACCTGTAAGTCTAAGTAGACATCCATGATATGCGGAGACCCACAAGGGTCAATTCTTGCACCGCTCTTGTTTAGCCTGTATATGCTTCCTCTAAGTAAAATAATGAGAAAGAACCTAATTGCCTATTACAGCTATGCTGATGATACCCAGATTTACCTAGCCTTATCTCCAAATGAATACAGCCCCACTGACTCCCTCTGCCAATGCATTGATGAAATTAATAGCTGGATGTGCCAGAACTTTCTTCAGTTAAACAAGGAAAAAACTGAAGTCATTGCATTTGGAAACAAAGATGAAGTTTTTAAGGTGAATGCATACTTTGACTCTAGGGGTCTAACAACTAAAAATCAAGACAGGAAACGTGGTGTGATTCTGGAGACAGACCTTAGTTTCAGTAGTCATGTCAAAGCAGTAACTAAATCAGCATACTATCATTTAAAAAACATTGCAAGAATTAGATGTTTTGTTTCCAGCCAAGACTTGGAGAAACTTGTTCATGCTTTATCACCAGCAGGGTGGACTATTGTAATAGGCTCCACACCGGCCTTCCCAAAAAGACCATTAGACAGCTGCAGCTCATCCAGAACGCTGCTGCCAGGATTCTGACTAGAACATCTGAGCATATCACACCAGTCCTCATTAACTTCCAGTTACATTTACGATTGATTTTAAAGTACTTTTACTTGTTGTCACGGGAGGAGCACAAGACAGACACAGTGGGCGTGGCGTCAGGCCTCGGAGAGGCTTTTATTAACAGAAATCATAAAACAAAGGGAATAAAAGTGGCCAAAGGGGGAAAGTGTCCAAAATAACAGGGGATCTGGTGTCCTCGTTGTGCTGCAGGGTTCGTGTGGGTCGGGCAGTGTTCATTGAGGAAGGGTCCAGGCAAGGAGCGGAGTCCGGCGGCCGCACGAGCTCCCCTCCTAGGTCCGGGGCGCGAGGGGCGGCGGCTTCTCCTAGCGGCCGCGTCTCTCTCATTGGCCGCGGCACTGGTAGGGGATGGACGGCCCGGCATCCTGGCCCGTCGGCCGTGTAAACGGGTGCGGTTCTCCTCCGGATCGCGGGTCCGGCTGCTCACGTCTCTTGTGGCGCGGGAGTCCCTCAACGCACCCTTCCTGGACCCACGAGGACACCAGCGTGCATGCACGGGGAAGAGACCGGTCTCCTGAGGAGAGGCGCGTTGGGCTTTTAAACAGCGGCGGTAATGAGGCTCCACTTCCTTCAGGTGTGCCCCATCACACGCCGCCAGCCCTGACTCGTCCAGCGCCCCTCCTCTCACACACCCACTCCAGTCGGGAGCCTGGTGAAGGGCGGCGATTTAGGACGGGGTGCCGGTGACAATCAGGGAGGAGGCAGCTGACTCGTCACATTGTCTAGAAGTCACTCAAAGACCTAGGACCAAAATACATTGCTTCCAGAATCAGCCTCCAGAAGAGATCAGATGTGCTAAAACACTAGTCACATTTAAATCTAGACTCAAAACTCATCTGTTTAGCTGTGCATTTATTGAATGAGCACTGTGCGATGTCCGACCTGATTGCACTGTATTTTATGTATTAACTGTAAGATCATTTTCTATTTCTAACTGTTTTAAATTCAAGTCAATTTTTAAATAATTTCCAAAGTTTTAAAATTGCTTGTTTTAGTTTTGTTCTTCATGATTATTTTACTTAATTTTATGTAAAGCACTTTGAATTACCATTGTGTTCGAAATTTGCTATATAAATAAACTTGCCTTGCTACAGCAACCTCCCCCACCACACACACACACACACACACGCAAAATTGTAGAGGGCCTCGCACAACAACTTTGCACAAGGCCTCTCACCCTCCTTGCAACGGCTCTGCTGGGGCATATTTTAAACAAAAGGCGGTGGCTGCTGCAGTATTTGCCCCGTCTCTTTTGATGTTTTCTGGACACTCTCTGTAAGAAATATTTGAATAAGAAAATGTATGAGTATAGGATATGATGCACTATAGTAATCACTGAATGTAATCATTAACTATTTATTTGCCTTCCACAGAATACATTTAGACCACTTACACTATTGATTTGGTTTCTTAGAAAAAAATAAAAATCTACCCTAGCTTTAAGAGCCATGAATGTAAATTACATGCTATAAGTCATCAAAATATATTTCAGCTTGTGATGCAATTCACAAACACTAAGCAGACAATCTAGCAAAAGAAAACCATTACAACAAAGACACATTGCAGAGTGTCTTAAGGTAAATTAACATTTAATGTCTAATACATTAAATGCAAAAACAATTGTTAGAGAATGCAAAAACAATTGTTAGAGTTCTGAACAATAAAGATAGGCTGGCAACAGGAATGACCTGCCAATCAATAAGAAGTGTATATATGGAAGTTTGTGTGATTTCTGTGTGACAGATGAGTACCTACAATACGAGGTTTCTGGTTTCACTAAACCAACTAAAACAGAAACTAAACAACGCTGAATGTCACAATGATATGATGCTAATATTTGTATTATATGTTAATTTTGTTTTACCTGTGACAACAGTGTACAGATTGATCTTGGTGAAAGCAAGCTTCCCCTTCCCCCACTTCATACTGAAACAGGCCATGACCTCATTTTTCATCAACCTGTGGATACAAGAGTAATGCCCAAATAATTAATTATACATGACACATTATGAGGCAGGTGTTATAGTTTGTGTTACGTGTTCATCATATCTAGTATAATGCAGATATCATACAGGTCCTCTAGTTGGTACTAGATTAAAAGTCATAGGCTCACCCAAACTGGCAGGTTTTTATCTTATTGCAAAACAACTGATATTGTGCAATTTCAAAATGTAAAACCAACACTATTTCAACAACTTGGCCTGTAAATATTAATTTCATTCATTTTCTCCTTGCTAGTGTGGCAGGACACAGAGGGTTGTCAGAATAGATGGAGCGACTACGCCACCCTGGCACGGTGCCAGAGATAATACCTTGCCCGTAGGCAACACAGGTTCGTGTGCAATAAATTGGCAGAAGACGTGGGTAAAACAATTATGAAATTTTATTTAAAAAAAATTTTTATGCAACAAAAAGAAAAAAATAATAATAATTCAATGAATGTGATATGGGTGGCCAATAACCTCAAACTGTAGGAAGAGGATGCAGGAG
Source organism: Carassius gibelio (assembly GCF_023724105.1). Lineage (NCBI taxonomy): Eukaryota > Metazoa > Chordata > Actinopteri > Cypriniformes > Cyprinidae > Carassius > Carassius gibelio. The sequence goes on from NC_068418.1 coordinate 4,715,102, forward strand.
CCGAGGCGTAACAACTGGGAATAAGGGCACTAATAGGCCTCCACAACACCGCACACTTTTGTTACACCTTTGTGGAAACACACACACGCGCGCACACACACACACACACACACAGCACTCGTGAAGTAGCACCACCACCAAAATCGGTACTCAGCTCCTGTAACAACAAGATGATGTTACACTTGAGGGTAGACAAATCACTGATATAACTCGCAACCGAGGCATACAGCAAATAAATATTGGGGCACCCTTAGCTATCACATAATACAACCAAAGCAAAAACAAGAGGAAAGTAAAACACTTTTGTATACACAAAATAAACCAAAATACAATAGAGTGTTAAAGAAAATACCAAAACAATAAATCAGTCAAAAGAAAACATTAAACAAAACAAAGAAAATAAAACAACCATTTTACAAACATTGCTCAAATAACAGAACACAAGGAAACACAACAATATTAAAGGACCGGCAAAGCAACAGCGCCTCTGGACGATACTTCCCACGAAGCCCCCCCACAGTAAGAAGTTAAAAATCGCCCGCAGACACAACAAGTCTACCTGTAAATGAAATTTAATTATAAACAAAAACAACAACTAAATCAATGTATTCTAGCTTTAAAAATATACTACCTGAGTCAGATGTCCAGACTGTAATACTTAAATAAGTGCACAAGGGGGACAAGGCACTCCGATTCGTGATAATTGTATCCGTGCGATCTCTCAAAGCCCAACTGATTAGGTATGCAAATGTTCCTCGCACCCGTGGGCTCACTCGGTCGGCAAAACAGCAAACAATGGGGCAAACTGTGTAGCGTCAGGCAGAACGTCTGGACTATTAAAGGCTCCCTCCCGCTTGCTTTAGACTACAAACAAATTGGATCGTCACAAACTCAAGCTTGCACTAATGAAATTCATTCAGTAGATTCACTTACCCGTTAAGAGAGACCACGTCAACCAAGCACCAGCCGCAAGGTTTATCCAACACGATCCAACTACAAATGACGCAGCAACAAGGGGCGTGTCTCATGATGTCATACCACCTCACCGCTATATTTATATGTGATCACTACGCAGTGATAGGATAATCAGTGTGTATAGCAACCAATCCATTAGGACGGGCTTTGCTAATCCTGTCACAATCTCCCCCCCGCTTCTGCATCGTCGCCCCATCTCCAGGGTCTAAATATTACTGAAATGCCTCTAGATGCCCCATCTTCATTATCCACCACCCCCGCCGACCGTGGAAGGCGGTGGATGTTGGAATGTTGACCTGCTGTAGTTCGACTACTGCGCCGCACTGCCTCATCATTAGGTAAACCCTGTGGCCTTTGAATTGACTCACCCGCAAGCGACTGACCCAAAGTAAGAGGGGCTGCCACAGCCATCTCACCACTGGGAGGTGGTAACTGGTCCAAGACTACTGGAACACTAACCTCACCTATCGATGGGGTCTCTGACACTAAAACCCACAGATCTCCCCCCTCCGACTCCTCGAGTACCTGCTCTTCCGGAGGCGGTGCAGACTCAACAACCGGGCCCTGATCGCCAATGTCCTGAGGAATCCTGATTTTCAACAAGGAACGATGTACCTGCCTTACCTTATCCAAATCATCCACAGGGGCAATGGAGTAAACAGAACCCCCCTTCTTTGGGGCTTTCACCACCTGATACACCACTGGGCTCCACAAGTCCCGGATTTTTGACCAACCTCTCACGCCAAAATCGCGGAGATAAACCAGTTGACCCTCCTCCAGTGGTGTATCTCGTACTTGTGAGTCATGCCTTGCTTTATGGCGTTCCGCAGCGACTCTCAAATGTTCGCGTGCTCCTTCAAAAGCCACCTGCAACCGAGTTTGATGCTCTACAACCCACTCATGCACCTTTCCTGCCGCCATCCCCTCGACCCTCCCTAACAGGAAGTCAACGGGTAAACGAGGCTCTTGACCGAACATCAGATAGTATGGTGACTCACCGGTTGATTGATGAGGGGTTGTATTATAACTAAACAGGACTTGCGGAAGACATGCAGCCCAATCCCACTTACTTGATGGAGGCAAAGTGCGCAAAAGGTTGTGCAAAGTCCTATTAAACCTTTCACACTGGACATTTCCTGCTGGGTGGTAGGGAGTCGTTCTCGACTTCTCCACCCCATACAGATGACAAAGCTGCTGTATTAGTGAAGATTCAAAGTTGCGCCCCTGGTCAGAATGTATACGACCAGGGACACCAAACTTACAAAACCACTCCACCACTAACACTTGGGCTACTGTTTCCGCCCGCTGATCCTGTGTAGGAACCGCCAGAGTATATTTGGTAAACACATCTGTGAGCACCAACACATTCTCCAACCCTAAACTGGTCGGCTCCAACACGGTAAAATCAACAGCCAAGATCTCGTTTGGCCTAGAGGCCAACAAGTGTCCCATAAAACTAGAGGCCACTGGCTGCACATTTTTAGCGGACTGGCAACGTTCACATTCCTTACACCATCTAGCTACCTCACTGGACATACCTGGCCAGTAGCACCGCTGCCGGACCAACTCGGTCGTGCGTTCAATGCCCTGGTGTCCATGCTCCTGATTCAACCACCTCAAGACATCAGGTCTCAGCGCAGCTGGCAAAAGAACTTGAAGGACTTCCTCTCTTCCATCAGGGCGAAGGATCCGACAATACAGAACTCCTTCTCGTTCCACCAGTCGGTCCCACTGGCGGAGTAATGTCAAACTACTCTTAGAGCATAACTTCCGTTCATCTGGACCTGGAAAGTTTTTGCGGCGCCAAAAACAACCTATCCCCCCAATGTCTGCATCAGCCTCCTGCAGTGCCCTGAGATCAGCAGCAGAATGGCCTGGGAAAACTTTAAGGGCAGCTTGTGTTGCCTGATACATAGGCTCTATTCCTGCAGCTTGTTGGATTGATGCAGGAATCATGGTGACTGGCACCAACTGCCCCATTCCCCCACTATCAGTTGGAGCTTGCCTTGAAAGGGCATCGGCATTACTATTACTCTTACCGGGCCTGTACCGAATTTCAAAGTAAAAAAAAGCAAGCTGGGCAGCCCAACGCTGTTCTGTGGCCCCCAGCTTTGCTGATGCTAAATGGCTCAAAGGATTGTTATCCGTAAAAACAATGCATTTCTGTCCCAATAAATACTCTCTGAATTTGTCAGTCATCGCCCACTTGAGTGCTAAGAACTCTAATTTCATAGAGCTATAGTTTGCAGAATTGCGCTCAGTCGGTCGCAGGCCACGACTTGCGAAAGAAATGGGTCGAACTTTTCCCCCTTGTTCCTGTGACAGAACAGCACCCAACCCTCGAAAACTTGCGTCTATCTCAAGAATAAAGGGCAAAGAAAAGTCAGCAAATGCCAGAACAGGGGAAGTGGTAAGCTTCTCCCGTAAAATGTCAAAACTCTCCTGACACTGTTCAGTCCAAGCACCGGCAAACCCTTGACCCGTTGCCTTTTTATGCTTGCCCCCAGTAAACTCTGCCACCAGCTTATGCAAGGGGGCCGCCAACTTGGCAAACCCCTCCACAAAGCGGCGGTAATAGCTGGCAAACCCTAGAAAAGAACGGAGCTCTGTAACGTTTGCCGGACGGGCCCAACTGGCCACTACCTCTACTTTACTTGGATCAGTGGCTACCCCCTGGGAGGACACCACATGACCCAAATACTTCACCTGTTCTTGGAAAAACACACACTTCTCCAGCTTAGCTTTAAGACCTTCCCGCTTCAATCGACCCAAGACCACCTCCAGCCGTTCCAGGTGTTGATTCACTGAGGAGGAAAAAACCACAATGTCGTCCAGGTACAAAAGCAAGGACCGATGCCGCTGGTCCCCAAACAATCTCTCCATCAACCGCTGGAAAGTGCTGGGAGCATTACAAAGCCCAAAAGGCATCCTGTTCCACTCAAATAACCCAAATGGGGTACAGAAGGCAGTTTTGGACTTATCCCCCTCAGTAACTGGAACTTGGTTGTACCCGCTGGCCAAATCCAAAGTGGAAAACCAGCAGGCCCCGGTCAATGCATCTAAAGTTTCCTCAATGCGAGGCAGCGGGAATGCGTCCTTCCTAGTCTTTGAATTCAATTGACGGTAGTCCACGCACATGCGTAGACTACCATCTTTCTTTTTCACAAGGACGATAGGAGAGGCATACGGGCTACAGCTTTCTCTGATCACCTGGGCTTCAAGCAGCTGGTTAATGTGCGTTTTCACCACATCATATTCTGAGGGTGGCAAGCGCCTGTACCGCTGCCGAACCGGAACGTCATCTGTAAGGGGAATATCATGAGAGATCAGGTTAGTACAGCCCAAGTCACTGTCATGGGCTGAAAACACAGACTGATACCTCTGCAACAGGGTCCTAACCTCATCCTGCTTCTTAATCTCGAGGGCTGATAAATCAACAGAATCAAACCTCTGCTGCAGCGAAGGTTCTAGCACACACTCTTGGGCACCTACCATTGCAACCGTCTCCTTCACTTCAGTGACCTCTGGAGGCAAACTCACAACATAAACACCATGCAGGGAACCCAGCACTGTATTTGGATAGAGTAACACATCCAACAGCCCTACATTTACAACTGGAATATAGACTGTACCTCGAACTGATGGCACCAGTGCAGGCGAGGCTAAGAGTCCGGCTGGGAGTCCAGAATCAAGTGGTTCAAATAGCACTGTACCCCGAGAGTACTGTTCAGAGCAGGTGGCAGCCACAATCTTCATGGTGCCACCTGGAATACGACACTAATGACGCCCTCGCACCTTTACTCTCCCTACCTGTCCAAGTACTGGCTGACATGTACCTTTATGGCACTGTTGCAAAGCCTGCATCACAAAATCAGGAACCTCTACTACCGGTGGAGAGTCAAACAAGGCTTGGCCATATTGACCAAACAGTTCCCGGTAACACCGGCTCAACACATTCATTCCCAGTATTCCTGGAACTTGAGCACACGCGTCCCCAGGTGGATCCTTTACTACCAATATCCCACACTCTGGCACTATTTTACCACACAATTCAACATCCAATTCCATATAACCAAGATACGGAATGGCGAGTCCATTAGCCGCCCGTAGTTGGAGCCATTGACAAAGTTTTAGACGCTCTTGACCCCACGGTTCAAAATGGCTTAAGAAACAGCTCTCGGTTATAGTAGACACCATAGAGCCGGTGTCAATCAAACAAGGCACCCCTACTCCCCCAATCTTAACCAGTAATTGTGGGCAACCAGACATTAAATGAGACATCGAGCCCCTAATTACCCCAGCCGAGCTGTGGCTCAACAGCCCGGCGGGCACTAGTTTCCCGACGGCTGGTTTGAATGACGTGGCCCTCTTGCTACAGATGACGCAGTAGGGTCAGAATGCGAGGGATCAGAAGACAAAGAACCAGAGGTCAAAGTGCCAGGCAGTGATAAATTACACTCCCTGGCAAAATGGCCAGGTTGATGGCACCGCCTACAAATCACCGGTCCGTAGCGCGGAGAGTGACTACGTGAACGCGCGCCTTGTAATTGGGCAAAGCTTTGAGTCAGCTGATTCAACTGATTTTGTTGTGCTTATAACATTTCTCGTAATTCGCTCAATTCAGACGACGAAGACTCATTTGTAACAGAACGCTGCCCCCCCCGGACACCATATTGAATCCCATATGAAAATGGGACAGACTGGCTACGAGCCCTCGCAGCCCCAGGCAAACCCTCCTGTTCCCACCAGATCGCCTCACTACGTACTTCTAATAGCGTGGTATTTGGTTGACGGCGAACTAACTGCTTAAGTTCGCGCCGGAGGGCATTATCGATGACATGCTCGACAAACTGGTCACGCAGTAATATGGGAGCATTTAAAACAGCCCCAGGAAACCGCTGCTTTACTTTTTCCATAAGACCCATCAGAGCGAGCGAAAACTCCAATAGACTCTCCCCCTCTAACTGTCGTCTGGAAAAGAACGCCTTCTGCAGTGCTACGTGGGACTGTGAGCAGCCAAAAACTTTGCGTAAAGCGGAAAAAATATTTTCGGGATCCCCTCGTTCAACCTCCGAACGATACCGGATCTCGTCTCGAGCTTCCCCCTCTAAATGGTCAAATAGAAAAAACGCCTGCTCCCCAATTGACAAATGACGAGCCCGAATACAAGCCTGTGCCTCCTCAATCCATTCATTGATGCCAATATCAGACCTACCATTGAATCGGGGACACTTCCGGTCACGGGGTACAAACACAAATCTTTCGGATGGATTGGCACCCGAAATGACTGGAGGAGGCACAACCGGCTCAGGATCAGGCACACGAGAGGTACTAGGGCCAGGCAATGCAATAGCGCTTTCCTGGCGCAACCGTTCATTGTCTGCCTTCAACTGGACTACTAATTCCCTAAGTTCTCGAAGTTTTTCCTCCATTTTTTCTAATCACGACTTACCAGGAAGGATAATATTACCAAAAAGGGGAATGCTGCTCACCACAATCCAGCAGACGCTGTCGCTTTGCCTAAAAAAAAACTATAGAACACACAGAAACAATACTCCAATCACTTTAAGAAAAACAAAACACAAACACCACTAAATACCCACGTCTTCACCCAAATGAGCACAACCCTGCCGACTACGCCAGAATGTGGCAGGACACAGAGGGTTGTCAGAATAGATGGAGCGACTAGAGATAATACCTTGCCCGTAGGTGCCAGCCAACACTCAAGATGGGTTTGGTGAACACAGAGAGAAAAAAGTAACCCATGTGCACAATAAAATATATAGCTGTATTTGTTTTTTTCTGGGCCTATATTTCTGCTGGAGGCCCTATACATCTTGTTTAGAAACATGGCATCATGGATTCTATCAAATACCAATAGATAAAAAATCAGTAAGTGACTGTTAGAAATCTTATAATGGTCCATGTTTTGATCTTTCAAACATACAATAATCCAAACACAAACCTCGAAAACAACACAGAAATGGGTCACTGAGCTCAAAACCAAGCTTCTGCTAAAGCCATTCCAGTCCTCTGACCTGAACCTTACAGAACATGAGAGGAGTGAACTGAAGAAGCACCAACATGGAGCTGGGAATCTAAAGGGTCTGGAGTGATTCTGGATGAAAGAATGGTCTCTGATCTCTTGACAGGTGTTCTCTAACCTCATCAGGCATTATAGAAAAAAAATAGACCTGTTAATCTGGCAAATGGAGGTTTCAAAAAGTACTGAATAAAAGGGTGCCATTAATTGTGGCCAATGTGTATTAGAAAAAAAAAAACATTTATTTCATAATGATATTTCCCCCTGTTTTAAATTATTATTATCCAATGAAAGGATACATTTTTGTGAATTTTTTATATAAAAGTGCAAAACGATTAAAGCAGATGAATTTTCACACTCTTCTTTGATCATATTTACCAAGGGTGCTGATATTTTTGGCCACGACTGTAGGTGCAACAACGCAACAACATAAATTTCAAAAGGGACCATAAAAATAAAGTGAAACAACTATATTAAATAACAATTAAAAAAAAACAATAAATTGATGTTATAATTTGACGTTGTTTGGATGTTACCATTATGACGCCTTGAAAACACTGGATTATGGTTGCCATACCTGATGACTAAATATCAGTGTGGCGAGGGGGTCGTGGTTTAGCGGAATCCGCAACGGGAGAGAGACGGAGGGAGCAGAGCGAGGCGTAAGTAGGTCAAATGCAATTAACGAACACGTGTGTTTGATTGCAGTAATTGGCGTGGAGAGACCGGATATAAGCCGAGTCACCGCAGAGAGAAGGAGGGAGAGACACGCTGGGACCTCGTTCTGCACTAGGGAAGCTACAACAGTGCTTTTGAAGTTATTGAAGTTATTGACCGTGTTTAAGCAATCGTTTGCTGTCTACGCCCAGAGGGCATCGTGTTTTATTTTATGTTTATTGAATAAACGAGTGTCCCAGCAACAAGCCGACCCCTGCCTTCTTCCTTCCTATTGAGACTGTGTTGAACCTTGTTACAATCAGTATTTGATGTCAATCTGACGTTGGTTTAAGAGGTTGACTCCACGTTGGATTTTGATTTGCTAATGCCACAACCTAAAACTAACTACAGATAAACATCAAATGATGTTTTAATTTGACGTTGTGTGGACGTTGCCATTATGACGTCTAGAAAACGTTGGATTATGGTTGACATACCTGACGACTAAATATCAGTATTTGATGTCAATGTGACGTTGGCCTGAGACGTTGGCTCGACGTTGGGTTTAGGCTAGTTAATGTCACAACCTAAAAACAAACTAAAGATCAAAGTCAAATGGCGTTATAATTTGACGTTGTTTGGACATTAACATTATGACGTCTTGAAGACGTTGGATTTTGGTTGCCATACCTGACGACTAAATATCAGTATTTGATGTCAATCTGATCTTGGCTTGAGACGCTGTCTTGATGTTGGATTTTGGTTAGTTAATGCCACAAACTAAAACTAACTACAGATCAACGTCAAATGATGTTTTAATTTGATGTTGTGTGGACATTGCCATTATGACGTCTAGAAGACGTTGGACTATGGTTACCATACCTGACGACTAAATATCAGTTTTTGATGTCAATGTGATGTGGCTTGAGACGTTGGCTAGACGTTGGATTTTGGTTAGTTAATGCCACAACCTAAAACTAACTACAGATCAACGTCAAATTATGTTTTAATTTGATGTTGTTTGGACGTTGCCATTATGACGTCTAGAAAACGTTGGATTATGGTTGCCATACCTGACGACTAAACATCAGTATTTGATGTCAATGTGACGTTGGCTTGAGACGTTGGCTCGACGTTGGGTTTAGGTTAGTTAATGCCACAACCTAAAACAAACTACAGATCAACGTCAAATGATGTTTTAATTTGACGTTGTTTGGACGTTGCCATTATGACGTCTAGATAACGTTGGATTATGGTTGCCATACCTGACGACTAAACATCAGTTTTTGATGTCAGTGTGACATTGGCTTGAGACGTTGGCTCGACGTTGGATTTTGGTTAGTTAATGCCACAACCAAAACTAACTACAGATCAACATCAAATGATGTTTTAATTGGACGTTGTGTGGACGTTGCCATTATGATGTCTAGAAAACATTGGATTTTAGTTGCCATATCTGACGACTAAATATCAGTATTTGATGTCAATCTGACGTTGGCTTGAGACGTTGTCTTGATGTTAGATATTTGGTTAGTTAATGCCACAACCTAAAACTAACTACTGATCAACACCAAATTATGTTTTAATTGGACGTTGTGTGGACTTGGCCATTATGATGCTTTGTAGACGTTGGATTTTGGTTGCCATACCTGACGACTAAATATCAGTATTTGATGTCAATCTGACGTTGGCTTGAGACATTGTCTTGACGTTGGATTTTGGTTAGTTAATGCCGCAACCTAAAACTAACTACAGATCAACGTCAAATGATGTTTTAATTTGACGTTGTTTGGACGTTGCCATTATGACGTCTAGACAACGTTGGATTATGGTTGCCATACCTGACGACTAAACATCAGTTTTTGATGTCAGTGTGACATTGGCTTGAGACATTGGCTCGATGTTGGATTTTGTTTAGTTAATGCCACAACCTAAAACTAACTACAGATCAACGTCAAATTATGTTTTAATTTGACGTTGTTTGGATGTTGCAATTATGATGTCTAAAAAAGGTTGGATTTTGGTTGCCATACCTGACATCTTAATATCAGTATTTGATGTCAGTGTGACATTGGCTTGAGACGTTGGCTCGACGTTGGATTTTGGTTAGTTAATGCCACAACCTAAAACTAACTACAGATCAACGTCAAATTATGTTTTAATTTGGCGTTGTTTGGACGTTGCCATTATGACGTCTAGACAACGTTGGATTATGGTTGCCATACCTGACGACTAAACATCAGTTTTTGATGTCAGTGTGACATTGGCTTGAGACGTTGGCTCAACGTTCGATTTTGGTTAGTTAATGCCACAACCTAAAACTAACTACAGATCAACTTCAAATCATGTTTTAATTTGACATTGTTTGGATGTTGCAATTATGATGTCTAAAAAACGTTGGATTTTGGTTGCCATACCTGACATCTTAATATCAGTATTTGATGTCAGTGTGACATTGTTTGGACGTTGCCATTATGACGTTTAGAAAACGTTGGATTTTGGTTGCCATACCTGACGACTTAATATCAGTATTTGATGTCAATGTGACGTTGGCTTGAGACATTGGCTCAACGTTGGGTTTAGGTTAGTTAATGTCACAACCTAAAACAAACGACAGATCAACGTCAAATGATGTTTTAATTTGACGTTGTTTGGACGTGCCATTATGACATCTAGATAACGTTGGATTTTGGTTGCCATACCTGATGACTAAATATCAGTATTTGATGTCAATGTGACGTTGGCTTGAGACGTTGGCTAGATTTTGGATTTTGGATTTTGGTTATTTTATAACACAACCTAAAAACAACCTAATATCATCGTCAGCTGATGTTGGTCTTGGACGTCAATTTAACGTTGTCATTAGACGTTGGCTTGACATTGAATTTTGGTTACCTGACGTCGCGACCTAAATCTAATCTAATATTAACGTCATATGACGTTGTGTGCCTGCTGGGTTACATTAAAGCAGAAAGTCGTATTCACTTATTTGAACTCATTTGAATCACTTAAATGTTAAATTCGCTTTTCAGTGTCACAAACCAATTTCTTCTTTATTTTCACAGATATCCGCATATTTCAGCCACCCGTCACTGCCTGAAACTTAATAAAACTGTATTAATCTGTCATCTTAGATACCTTAACATGATTATGCAAGTAACGTAACGTAGGTTGCCGTTTGAGGTAAACAGTTCATCATTTCACGTAAATAATGTTGGCCTATAGAAATTTAACAGTATTGCTGCCGCAAAAAAAGTTATAATTCTGCCAATTTAAAATATTTATTAAAGAAAACATTAAATAAACTTACCTTAAAACCATTGAAAGCCCTGGCTTTGCCCCATTGTTCTTCCAAAATGACAGTTAACATCTTCAAGGTGCGTTAAATAACCCAGCGCTGGCCTGCAACAACCCAGCCACGCAACCCAGCAGGTTTAACCCAACTGCTGGTAAATTTTAAACTACCCAAAAGTGTTTAAAAAGAAATAAAAAACCTAACAAAATGACCCAACAAACTCAGCCCAGCATTTTGGGTTAAAAAATAACCCAAGCCGTTTTTAGAGTGTATATTCATCGATGGTAATTGATTTTACTATGATCTGCATTTTATACGTGCAGATACTTTTTATGTATATTAGAAGAAATCTCTTTCATTCCCACTCTTCTTCGGTGGTAATTTAACCCAACTCCGTGCTTCCTGTAATGAGAGCTGTCAATCAAGGTACAAGGATGTCCCTGTGTGAAAGTGACCAATCATAAGAGGGCCAGTGCCCTCCTTGGTTTCCGCCCCCAAATTGTCAAAAGTCATGTAGACTCGAGCCAGCAGAAATCAGCTGAGCGAGCAGAAATCCACTGCGCGAGCAAAACAGCACTCCGCGAGCAGAAGCCCTCTGCGCGCGAGCAGGATTCCACTGCACAAGCAGAGTTAACCTATGCGAGTATGCCAGGCGCTCGCTCGCAGCTACATGTACACCTCTCGGTTGTTGAATTTGTGCGCGAGTACTTTTATCATGCCAGCTGAAGGTTAATTTTTGTGCGTGTGAAATAACATAATGTGCTCTTGAGCTCATAACTCATAACACGCTCATAACTTTTGAATAAAAAATAACGCCGTATCTCTGTTTCCCCATTCTACCTGGTCTTCTTGTCTCTGTTTTACCATTTTTATCTGGCCCTCCATCCCTCTCCCTGATCCACCTCCGTTCCGCCTCCCTCCGTGATTTTTTTATTTTGGAGTGTCTGGAATCCACTCCTTAAGGGAGGGGTTCTGTCACAGTCTTCTGTCTTTCTGTCACTGTCTTCTGTGAGTGTTGTGTTTATTTGGTGCCATGTGCTCTCTCCTTTCCTTTTCTGACCCCGCCCACCTTGTCACCTCATTACTGTTTAATTGCTCCACCTGTGTTTCTCCCTTGCTCCCGGACTCATTACCAGGTTCACTCTGCACACCTGTTCAATTACTCACACACACAGCTGTTCCCCATTTGTTCACTAGTATATAATTTTGTCTCACACACCACTCTGCCTGCCTGGATTATTGTAATGTTAATTGTGAACCGTGTCTCTAGTGCTTGTGCTGTTTCGGCTTGTTCCCTGTCATTTGTTTCTGTTTGTTTTTGCCATGTTGGCCTTTTTGTTCTATTTAATTAAACTTACCTGCATTTGGACCCTGACCTTGTTCTTTCCACGGCGCTGCCCCTACCGCGCCGTGACATATTTGGTTTAATATGCCTTAACTGCTGACAAACCTCTCCCGTATTAAAATTAATAGCTGAACTACAGTCCTCAGAACTGCTCTGCTTAAGATTAAAGTGGACATTCTCATGTTCAGAAGAGAAATCACTTTTCTAGTATTTTTCTTACTCAGATTATTCTTATTGTATTTTTCTAGTGCTCAAATAAATCACTTATATGATATCTAAGTTTTTCTGTCTAGTGCTTTATAATTGAGGATAAAAAACTATGCAGTGGTATGGTTAATGACTAAATAGTTTGTAGAAGCCTTCAATACAGTTGAAGCCACATTTTTCATGATATCTTATTCAGATTTGAAATAGAACCTCGTGAGACATGTGACTTTCAACCCATTACTTTTCTATTTTTTCGATTGCTCCAGGACTGATTTCATGTATTTCATGTGTTCAATAGTGTTGAATGCAGTGCTAATATCCAGTAGCACTAACAGAGAGATACAACCATGATCAGATGTTAAGAGCAGGTAATTTCACTGTACAATATATATATATATATATATATATATATATATATATATATATATATATATATATATATATATATACTTACTGTAGTTTCCAAAGCAAAATGTACAGAATAAGTACTGCATTCCATTTGACAACAATTTACATAATTTTCACAGGATTTCATTGGCAACTTTTTTTTTTGCCAGAAAAATCCTGCAGATTCTACAGTATATATTTTTTACAAAGTAATGAGAGCAGTCTCAGTGTCTCAGTACTATGATACAGTCTAATCCCTGACTGGAAATCCTCACAGATACCATTTTTCTCTAAGAAGGAATGTAATTGTGAGGATACCACTTTTTCTAGAATTTTGGACAGAAAAGGGAGATTTGAGATTGGTCTGTAATTAACTAGTTCTTTGGGGAGAAGTTGTGTTTTTTTTTTTTTTTTTTTTACGTGAGGCTTAATATAAGTTTGAAGGTTTTGGGGACATATCCTAATGACAATGAGGAATTAATAAATTACTTAAAAAGCAGTCTTTTGTGGTTTTGTGGTTAAATCATTTAAAATAAAATAATCATCAGGTTTTAGCCAGGTTTCTGTCAAACAGAGCACATCTAGGTTAAGATCAGTGATCATATAATTAAAAAAAAGTGCTTTCATATTGCTTTCATTTTGTATTGCATCTGTTTTTTATGTGTTGAACCTCAGTTAAATTATTACTATTAAATTGGTTTGGAGAATTAAATGATTTCTGTGGTGTGAGGCAGCTAGCAGACGGTCGGTTTTGTCAGTCTGTCTGCTTCCTGAACTATGTTATTCTGCAGGAACCACTTTGACATCCAGCCATTGAGTGATGACAATCTGCTATGCATCTCATCACCACAGTAAGTTGCGAGGGGACTGGAGCATATGACGGTGTCTGACATCATGCTTGCGATTTCAAACACCTTTTTAATGTTATTTTTAGTGATCTCCGACTTGCAAAGTTGAACATCATTAGCCCAATAATAATCGTTATAATAATAGCTTGAATAACAATCTAATTGTATTTATATATTTAGCATTAACCAGCTGTTATGTTGGGAATCAGTCAAATAAAGAAGCAGAAAACAAGTAGTAGCTTACTGAACCACACTAGTTCTTTTCTTTTAATCCTTTTTCTCACTCCTTCTTCCACATTGCTATCCTACAATAGAACATGTATGAACAACAGTGCCATCTAGGGGAGGACTTAAAAGAAGCACAATTATTCAGACACAACATCTTCCCCTCTACAGAAAGAATATAGCAGGCTTTAAATAACAGAAATATGTATAAGCCAAGAATAAACAGGTACTGTGAACCACAATTAAATATTTTAACTTTTTATCTTCTTGACTCAATTATTTTAACATTTCAACCTCTCTTCATTTTCTTACTCATGTAAAAAATAGTCCTTAGTCCAGATAGGTTTCTGCCTTATTCTAGTACACCTAAATGGCACATTCGGACGGTTAACAGTTGGTGATGCAGATTGTTGCTTTTCATAAGTGTCAGCATCTCTCGGTTCTGGCACTCCAGCAAGACGTGAAGCATTCCATATTTTACCATATGGAATGCTTCACGTCTTGCTGGAGTGCCAGAACCTCTCCTCTGCACAACCGATCTTGGTTTTGTGAACTTTTGGTCACCTTTCCTTACTTTCCAGGGTTTCTTAATCCGCACCAGGTCTCCAGGTTGGAGTGTACAGGACTTTGCGTTTCTCCTGGCATCAGTGTACTGTTTGACTTTGTCTTGTTTTCTTTTCACACGTTGTCGTAGCATGTTTTTGTCTATTTCTTTTACAGGGTAGTCCATAATTTGTAGTTTTGTTCTCATGTATCGACCATGGAGCAACTCTGAGGGTGTAACGCCAGTGGTAGCATGAGGGGTACTTCTGTAGTCCATCAGGAATGTTTGAGTGAATGATTTCCAAGGCTCCCCCTGAATTGAAGCAGTTTGCAAACAGTCTTTTAGGACCCTGTTAAACCTCTCAACCTCTCCATTTGCACGTGGATGATACACAGCAGATCTGAAATGATGTATATCTGTATCCCTAAGAAACTCCGAAAACTTAGAGGAAATAAACTGATAATGGACCTCAGTTTATTTCCTCTAAGTTTTTGGAGTTTCTTCTGAGACGAGTTCTTTTGGATTCCCTTCACGGGCGAAAACTGAAGTCAGGAACTGAACGACAGCAGCTGTGTCAACTCTGGGTGAGAAAGCAACCTCCGGCCATTTACTGAAGTAATCAACCAGCGTTATGGCATATCTGCAGTTTGCTGGTGCAGTCTCAAATAGACCTACAATATCAATGGAAAACTTCTCCCATGAAGCTGACGGCAACTCGACAGTTTTGAGCGGTGAATCATATTTAACAGCCGATTTATCATTCTGTTTGCATGTGGAACAGTCCCGTATCAGAGCTTCAGCCTGGCTATCCATTTTTGGCCACCAGTACAGCTGCCTAAGCCGCTGCTCGGTACGAACCATGCCTTGATGCGATTCATGTGCAAGGTCTATGAGTTTTTTCTGTAGCGACTCAGGTACTAAAAGACGATGTGTACCTCTGATTATGCATCCCTCCACTACAGCCAGCTCATGACGGATCGGAAAGTAGGGTTGTACTTGCAGGTCTACATCCTTCTTGGACTTTGGCCAGCCAGTCTGCTGATATGTACGCAGTTTAGTCAACACTGGGCAGTTGTTGCATGCGGTCTGGAAATCACCCTTGGAGATTGCACTAGAAGCAAATGAGATCAAAGCAACAGATTCAATTGTTTCAGCATAGTTATGATCAGTGTTAGGGAGTGGCATTCTTGACAAGCAATCAGCAACACTGTTCAGGGGGCCAGGTCTGTACTCAACATCGTAATTAAACTCAAGTAAATGTGCAGACCATCTTGCAACACTTAATCCAGCTCGACTATTACCTTTACTGCTGAGTAGAGTAGTAAGAGCTTGATGGTCGGTACGTAACATAAATTTCCTTCCCCACAGCCACGTACGCCATTTCTCCGCAGACCAGACGCAGGCAAGAGACTCCTTTTCCACGATAGAGTATTTTCGTTCTGCGTCAGATAAAGAGCGAGAAGCAAAAGCGATGGTTCTCTTTATTCCCTGGTCATCAAGTTGAGTCAAGACAGCACCTACCCCATAATCTGAAGCATCACAGGAAAGTATTGTGTTGAGATTGGGGTTGAAGAGGGAAAGTGCAGGACTGTTCACTATAGCTTTTTTGACCTGATCGAAGCTTTCTTGTGCTGCATCCATCCACTGAAATTCACAATCTTTGCAAAGTAAAGCTCTCATCGGTTCAACCAGAGTAGCATAGGCAGGGACAAACTTGCTGTACCAGGCGGTGAGTCCCAAAAACGGCCGTAGTGTAGCTGCATCTGTAGGGCGCAGTGCATTTGTAATTGCAGTGGTGTGGGAGTCATCAGGGTGCAGGCCAGCAGCTGGGAGTCTGTAACCCAAGAAGCTTAGTGAAGTTAAATTAAACTTGCATTTTTCCGGATTTAGTTTCAGGCTAGCTTCACTGATCCTGTGAGTGATGAAGGCAGTGAGTCCTCTACTCTCCTCATGTAGCTTTAACTGGTAATATGCATTCTTGAGATCAAGAGAAGAGAATATTACTGATCCATGTAGTGCAGACAGTATGTCTTCGATCAATGGTAAGGGATGGCTATCAGGTACTATAGCCTTATTGGGCTCCCTTAAGTCAACACACATACGAATTGTGTCATTCTTTCGCTTTGTGATGACAATGGGTGACACCCACTCGGATGCGTCGACTTTTTCAATGATTCCAATTTCCATTCTCTTCCAGTGTTTTCAGTTCCTCTGACACTGCTGCTCGTACTGATAGTGGTAAGTGACGTACTTTTTGTTGTACAGGCTTAACTTCTGAGCGGACCTTTACTTTGTGTATAAAGTTTTTTGCGCATCCAAACCCCTTTGAGGTTAATATAGAAGCAGGGCCATCTGGACTTGTAGGCAGACTACTAGGCAGTTGAAGCATTGCACAGTGAGTGACTGGTTCGATCAAGTGACCACCTTAATTACAATGTCCAGTGCTTTACATATGTCACATCCAATTAGAGGTGTTCCTGATTTTACTATGTTGAACTCACCGACAACTGTTTTTCCATAGTATGTCACATTCAGTGTCAAGGAGCCACAAACAGGTATTCTGTGCCTTGAATAGTTCAGAAGCTGCACTTTGGTTGGAGACAAGGCGCATGAACTGAAGTGTTCTTTGTAAATGTTTTGAGGCAGAATTGATGCACCAGAGCCTGTATCTACCATCATCTTAATGGTGCAAGACTGTGCAGGGAGTATGGGTGTGGCTACAGTAAAAGTGCCCATTGGAGCTCCATCATCTGTATTACAGTCATTCACACTGAGGACCATCACTTCAGGAAGGCTTACTTCATTAACTGACTTCAATGATGACTTGCACACTTTTGAGAAATGTCCGATTTTCCCGCACGTTCCACATTTGCAGTCTATAGCTGGGCAGGACTTTTCATTTGCAAGGTGATTCACAGAACCACAGCGGTAACATTGCTGTTGACCCTTTATGCGTCTATCCTCTCTCGATTTACTCTTTTGTTTACTTTTATGCATCCGCACGTTAGTTTGTTTTTGAATTGCTGATACTTGTTTCGATTCCCCTTCAGCAATGACTTTGGCATCTGCTACGGCTGCTTCAATTTGTCTTGCAATAATAAGCGTCTTTTCAAGGGTTAAATCTGTCTCTTTCACGAATTTGGGGCATGCACGTTTTTTCCACAATCTGATCGCGGACCATTTCATGCTCCAAATCGCCAAAAGCACATGTTTTTACCAGTTCACGAAGTGCAGCAACATAGTGATCTGTAGACTCACCCACGGCTTGAGAGCCTTGTCTGAAGCGATATCTCTCGGAAACAACATTCAGTTTAGGGGAGAAGAACTGTTTCAATGCTTGTAAAGATCCATTATATGTATCAGCGGTAAGAGGCAAAGTATTGTAAATTCGCTGCCCTTCTGTTCCCAAACAGTGTATTAGTAATGCTCTCTTCCTCTCGGCGGAAAACTCCTCGCCACCGATAGCAAGCAGGTAGTTTTGAAACAACTTTTCCCATGCATCAAAGGGAATTTTCGGTTCACCTGGGCAATCCAGAAATGCTACTGGGGGTTGCAGAGAGAGCAGAGACATCCTGGCATCCTCGTCGCCAATTGTTATGTTGGGAATCAGTCAAATAAAGAAGCAGAAAACAAGTAGTAGCTTACTGAACCACACTAGTTCTTTTCTTTTAATCCTTTTTCTCACTCCTTCTTCCACATTGTTATCCTACAATAGAACATGTATGAACAACAGTGCCATCTAGGGGAGGATTAAAAGAAGCACAATTATTCAGACACAACACCAGCACTTTTAAATTTGCCAAGATGTCAGGCGCTCTGGCTTCCAGTAAACATTGGATTATTGTGGCTGGTGTCTCAATATTCATGTTCCATACAACCGAATCGGCAATAACTAGAGCACTTGCTGCAGAGGTGCGGTTACCGGAACCGAACAATGTACAGGACTCCCTGAGCTAGACGCATTCAAAGCCATATCTAGAGCCCTCACATTCTTACGGAGTGAGAGAGAAAAGAAACATAGTGAGAGAGAGAAGAGGAGAAAAAAATAAAACAGCGATAGGCATGAATGGAAATGGAATGGATTTCCAGTCAGGATATAGACCGTATCATAGTACTGAGACTGCTCTCCTTAGAGTTACAAATGACCTGCTCTTATCATCTGATCATGGGTGTATCTATATTAGTGATATTGGATCTTAGTGATGTGTTTGACACTATTGACCACAACATTCTTTTGCATTGACTAGAACACTTTGTTGGCATTAATGGAAGTGCATTAGCATGGTTTAAATCATAGTTTAATCTTTCCTTAGAAAGCCACGTTTCTAGCATTTGTAAAACTGCATTTTTCCGTATAAAAAATATATCTAAATTACGGCCTATGCTCTCAATGTCAAATGGGTAGCACTTTATTTTACAGTCCTGTTCCTCATGTACATACTATGTACTTATTATAGTAATTACAATAACTATGTAATAACTAGGTACTAACCCTGAACCTACCCCTAAACCTAACCCTACCCCATGTAGTTACCTTGTATTACCAGAACTTTCTTAGATAAATACACTGTAAGTACACTATAAGTACATGTTAATACACGTACTGTAAAATAAAGTGCAACCGTCAAATGCTAAATGCTAAGCCATGCATTTATGACCACAAGATCTTTTCAACACTGCACTGACTCCCTATCAAACATTGTATAGATTCTAAAATATTGCTTATTACTTATAAAGCCCTGAATGGTTTAGCACTTCGGTATTTGAATGAGCTCCTTTTACATTATAATCCTCTATGTCCACTACGTTCTCAAAACTCAGGCAATTTGATAATACCTAGAATATCAAAATCAACTGCGGGCGGAAGATCCTTTTCCTATTTGGTGCCTAAACTCTGGAATAACCTACCTAACATTGTTCTGGAGGCAGACACACTCTTGCAGTTTAAATCTAGATTAAAGACCCATCTCTTTAACCTGGCTTACACATAACATACTAATGTGACCAGTGTGGAAGATTTTTATTAGTAAGATTTTAATCAATCAAGAATAATCAATGTGAATCAAGCCATTTTTGTTGCTAGTTGTTTTTCCATTATAATCCTATAGGTAATGGAGAGAAAGTTGCCTACACCCTGGAATGTACAAAACTGAGGAAAAACATATGGCCGGAAACGGCCTTTCGTTATACAAAAACAAGTAGGGGCCCTCCTCCCTAGGGAGGGATCAAAATTGCAAGCATAAGGAAAAGTTTGACTATTTGGAAACGCCCTGTATAGGGTATATAATGAGATGCAACCTAGCATTTCGGGAGATCTCCTTGCAACGAGCTCTCGACTTTGTTTTGCTTAAAATAAAGTATTTTCTTCTGAGAGAGAAATCCCTGACTGAGTTCGATTCTTTGGAGAACCGGCAAAATACACCACAGATTTGGCATCCCAGATGGGACTGGAAAGGAGCAGAGTGGACGACTGCTTTTGAGCTGACTGATGAGCAACACACACACAGTGGTGGCCACCATAGAATAAGGTAAGCATTTTTGCTTATATAATTAGTGTGTGTTGTTGACTGGTCAGCTCTGAGTGGTAAGGACACTTAAAGTCTGCTCTTCCAAATTTAGAAAAATAATATGATATCTAAATTGAAAAAGGGGTTTTACTCCAGAAGAAATAACTGCATGCACATATTTGGGTTATTAATAGGAAGGCCTTGGAAGGCAACCTCGATTTAAGACAAATATGGTGTAGGCAGAAAGACATGGCATGCTGTGTGTCTGTGTTTATTGGATAGCTGGGCCTAGGTAGGACAGTGATAAACGGATAAGCAGATTAAGGAATAGCGAGGAAAAGTCCGACGGATACCGCTTTGAGAATGTATAAGTGAAATTTTCGAAGGTCAGAATAGGTGGGCCCTTAAGGAGCTCTAGGTGAGCTGTGTTTTGTTGTGTGGATGTATTTGTGTCCGGACGAATGAATGTGTGAACAAATAAATTCTGTGTTGGGTTGGTAAAAGTTGTGTACCATTCTTGGACCGTCACTTCAGGGTGGCTGGGTGGAGTTGGACGCAAATAGTATCCACTTGAGAGCGATGAATGTATGATGAGCCTTGATAATAAAAGGACAATTAATGACTGATTATCCCTTAGACAAAGGGAAAAAGTATGCAAGAATAAGCACTCTGGCTCAATAAAGAGTGCAGAAAGTGTGAATGAGGTTAGGAAATTAGCATCAATAAAGTTTGAACCAAGATCTATAATAGATTTTTGCATTTAGGATGTCTGGGTGAAATGGGAGAACATTTTCTGAGCCCAGTGTAGTGGGAGTGAGAACAAAGGAGGACGTTTCCACAGTAAAGTTGTATTACATGGGTGGAGCAAGAGGTGCTCTCCCCTCCTGGACCATCACTTGGGAGTGATCAGGTTACAGAGACTAGTGTTGAGAAAGGATAAGTGCAGGAGCCCTAAAACAATAAAGTTAACTGAAGGAAGGTTGTTTTAGAGAAAAATAAATACAAATGTTCCAAGAAATGGACTAATATAGGGATGGCAGAAATGGTGGAATATAGAAATAATAATAAATTAATTAATAAGATATGCATTTATTATTTAATAACTTGTCTGAATAGATTAATTTAAAAGATGCACGTGCTTAAAACTTTAAATCTAATATGTGAATACATCTAAAATTTGTATCTTGTTATCCCTGGGACACAGTATGAAAGTTAATCCATTACAGAGTTTCAGAGATTGGGCTTGTGTAAATGTAAAAAATAAAAGAAATAACTTGTGCAATGTGGAATGAAAGCAAGATTGGGTGACCAAGTTAATAGACATTTTGATACAAAAGCTATAGGTATTTTATAATAGGAAGGGAATTAGTTCCTTATAGAATTAGATTTAATTATTTTATTTACAATAATAGGAATTATTTTCTGTTGGTTAGGAAACATTAAATTCACAAATACCAGATTATTCTGAATCATGTATGCAAATTTAGAAGAAAAATGATGATTGAAGTCTTTATTTTACCATATGCATGTCTGACTGTTATAAAAGTAAGGTTTATTTTGTTTTATTGCAGTATATTTAGATAATAAAGGTAGCTGATTTCTGCATTTTGCAAAGAAGAAAAAATGCTTGCCATTTTCCTGCAATGAAGGACTTGCTTTACTAACAAAGAATAAGAGAACTGCTGTTTTCAACCAGATGATTTTGTTTTTATTAAGGGACCACTGAAAGAAGAGGTTGAAAAGTGAAAATTAGAAAAAGAGCTGACTGCTCAGACACAATTTGGTCAGAAGTTACATAGGTGCATTTGATTAATGCAGTCTCTGAGTGTTCAAATTTCAGATGACTTCCGGAACAGTGCCTTGACAAAGGAAAGCAATGAAATGGAGTCTGTCGAGGAATGGCAAAGCAGCAAACACAGCTGCAGAGAGAAGAAGAGGGAGGGGCTGACGGATGTTCCCCTCCCCTCTTGAAAGAGAAGAACACACTTCAGCAAGGAGAAGACTGAAATTAAAGCAGGAAAAGGTGAATCTTTCACTTGAGACTTTTCCTGAGGTTGAAAAGAACATTATGAAATGCAAAACTCTGGCAGAAAGCAACCAGAAGCCAGACTGAGAAGAAGCAGAGAAACAACGGAGACCGTACGCCACAACATCAGGTCTTTAAGTGCCATCACAGACTGACGACCCAGTACAACAGCCCAGGCTGATGATGTCACCAGAAGGACTTCCATCCCTTCTGTGCACAGGTGCTGCATATTCAATGAACAATATAGAGACTGCTTCAAATGTTAATTATTTTATTTGATTATTTTATTTACTATGTTTTAATCTTGATTAGTCACTGGTCTCACAGCACTTCCTTAAATTCTGTGTTTTAACTAACTTTCTCAATCTGCTTTTCAATAGGTACCAGTCCAGCCTCATGTCTTAAAGAAAAAATAATTTTGACAGACAGAAGTGAGTACTTGACTCACCAATCAGATAAACATGGAGCTGGATTTGGCATAGTAAGACAGTTTCATTAAACAACTAGGGGAAAATGCACAACTGAATACTTGACAACAATGCTGAGCGCTTTGGGAAAGAAGAGAATAAATAAATAAAATAAAAAAGGGTATCTTGATGAACAATAGAAAAAATATATATTGTTGAGAAAATAGAAATATTGGTCACTCCATTTTGTTTAAAGGTAATTTTCTAAGGTATAACTGAATAAAATAATAATGAATAAAAGATTATTCCAAAGATCCAAAATCATGAAATCACATACTGTCATCACTGGGGATAACCAGATGGAAATGTTGATGGCCATGGATCCAAGATATGCAGAGATCTCCAATCCTCTTCTCAGAGTCGCTCATGAGCAATAACAAAAAAGTATTTGACTAAACTTTAAATTAGACGAACAAGTGACATTTGAGAAATGATAATTGGCTCTCTCAAATGCCCAATGCCTAGGCCTAATATTCTAAACAAATTAATCTATGAAATTTTGAAAAAAGGAAGGAAAGAAAGAAAAGAAAAGCTTTTGGCAAAAAAAAAAAAAAAAAAAAAAAAAGGGGGAGTGAAAGTGTGTGAAAAAGTATGAATGATGGTGTTGTATGGCATGAAAGAGAGTGTCTGACGAGACACTGAGGCAATTCAATTAATTTGCCCAAAACAGCTGTATACAAATTTGATTGTGGGCCCACAGGGCAAATTTATGTCCAGTAAAATAATGACCATGGATGAATTTGGTTAAGTTTCCTGGTCAGTACCAAGGTCTTTGTTGTGGCAGAAAGAAAAACAGTGCCACACATGCGCAGCGCATAACATGGGAAGGCAGAGCAAAGCAGGCTTGCTCTGTCCACCCCACATCTAACTTTCTTTTCAGCATATCATGATGGAGCTGATTGTGTCAAAAGGATGAAATATTATCTTTCTGACTGTTAAAATAAATACAGTGGGTTGAGTGTTTTCCAGGTCAAAAGACCTATGCTACTGAGCAACATAGGCCTAGATAAATTATCCAGTGATATAGTGGAACTCAGTTTTCAAAACAAAGAGATAACTAAATAAGCAAATTGTTGAGAATAAAATTGAAAGGAATTAAAAAATAGTAAAGACAGCACAGGAATTGTGAAAACTCAAAAAGGGGCCAAGACAGCCCTCAACCCACATTACATTTCCACAGGTCACACCAAGAAGGACGACTGGCAAGATGAACAAATTAGCATGCTTGATAACACTAACAAAAAATTCTTAAGTTTTCCATTTACAGGTGACAGCAGTTCCAGTAAGACCAAGGAATGCTTCGCCCCATCAAAGAGAACCAGTGAGGGCGCAGATATGATCTCAAGAGAGCCTTGCATTAATCAGAAAAACAGTTACAGAGTGACACCTGAGTTCACATCTCTAACCTTAAAATACCCCAACCAGCTTCAACAACTCCACACAGCATGAAGTGAGGGATGAAGGGCGTGCTAGTAACGACCCACCCTTGCCAACGAGGGAAAGACCATTGCAACGACTCGCAAAGAGTCTCCCTGGTGAAGATGGAATGAGAGAATGATGGGACTGCTACTGAGATCAAAATACTTGGGAGCAGATATGAGCCAACAAATAGAAAAGAAAAAGTGGAAAGAGAATTTTAAGTAATGGTAGATGAAGAATTTGAAAGTTATGAGAGGGGAAATATGGATGTAGGAAGATTTGAAGGGAAAATAGAGCAATTTGATGCAACAAATAGAATGAAAGGAGCAAAATAGAAAAGCTCAAGATTTGTGAGTTGAAGAAGGAAAAGTATGTGTTATGTTTGGGGAAAATGCTGTATTTATAGAAGGCAGCATTTAATGAAGAACTGATCAAATTGAAAAGGCTAAGAATGATAGATAAAGAAAATGTTGGAAAAGATAATAAAATGTAAGACTGGTTCGATTTACAGTTAGGAGCATGGGGAGCATAGATTATAACTAAATAGGGAAAGTTTTTAGGAATTGCATTAATGACAGGATATTTACTATTTTACTGTATAATTCCTATATTGAGGACACTAGTCAAAGCCACAGTTAAGCAAATTAAATTCAAAGATATCAAAATAATGGGAAATTGTTACATAAGGTATCTAAGCTGAAGATCAACTCTTATAATCTTGTGATATTCAATGTGTGATGTGATTTGTATTTGTATGTGTATGTATTTTTATGCCTTTTATACAAAACTGTGATAACCAGGTAAATGCTGAACCATTTGCACATTCATGCTTTTAACAATGTTTACTATTAAAGAGGGGTTAGGGAGACTGGATCTTTTACTCACTCCATGTCAAATTAGAAGAGAGATGTTTGGTCCAGTAATCCCTCAGAGTGGAATTTCATAATCTAGTCACTGGTGAAAATACAATGTGACTTATTTAGTCACTAGGTAGTGTAAATAATATGACTGGATTATGGAGTAGCACTCTGGATAAAAATAATCAAATGTGAGACTTATTAAGTCTCAAAGGGGAGAATATGTGGAAGATTTTTATTAGTAAGATTTTAATCAATCAAGAATAATCAATGTGAATCAAGCCATTTTTTTTGCTAGTTGTTTTTCCATTATAATCCTATAGGTAATGGAGAGAAAGTTGCCTACACCCTGGAATGTACAAAACTGAGGAAAAACATATGGCCGGAAACGGCCTTTCGTTATACAAAAACAAGTAGGGGCCCTCCTCCCTAGGGAGGGATCAAAATTGCAAGCATAAGGAAAAGTTTGACTATTTGGAAACGCCCTGTATAGGGTATATAATGAGATGCAACCTAGCATTTCGGGAGATCTCCTTGCAACGAGCTCTCGACTTTGTTTTGCTTAAAATAAAGTCTTTTCTTCTGAGAGAGAAATCCCTGACTGAGTTCGATTCTTTGGAGAACCGGCAAAATACACCACACCAGACGCTCTCTTCCCATGTTTGTATGAATACTAATTATTTAATTAGAATTTGCCGCCTACAAATTTCCTCTTTGTTGGGGTGACGCGTCATTTCCTATTAGGCTATAAATAGCGCATTTCCATTCGTGTCGAGACATACGTCACCTCCGATTGACTCGGGGGTTCCCATTTCCTTCCAACGTGCGGGTGATTTGACTGCGGCTGTATGCCAGCTTTTGCGTGCTCCTGAAATGATTTCTTTCGGTAAGCTGTTATTGCAGTAATTTGTGGGAACCAACTGTCTGGTCGATATTCTGACGAGTGGGTATGGGTTTTTAGTGTATTTCAGGCACATGTAAACCAACTTGTGTGACGCTGCAGGATCACAACAAATCAACGAGAGATCTAGAGTGGTTTGTTTCAAGTGATTGACATGGTTCTATCGGCGGGTGAGTCTTTTCCTGATTGGGTCGAGACCATTGGGCATTCAGGCGGGCGTTTAACCATTGTGTTTCCCTTCTAAGGTGTCTGAGATCTTTTCCTCTCTGCCTTTTTGTCCGTATTTAATGCGAGGAATCGCTGTTGTCCTACAACCTACGGTTTTGTGACTTTTGTCTGTTTCATTTAGTCTGATTTGTGAGAGTGGTTTGTTATGTGGGTTGGATGATGTTACTAGTAATTTTCTTTGTTTTTCTTTTTGTTTTGAGATTGTGTTAGTGTGAATTATACTTTTTTTAGTTAAGTGTTTTTGTTTTTTTTTCTTATTGTGTTATTATTACTAGTATTGTTAGTATTATTATTTTAGTTTTGTTGCTGTTTATATTGACTTCATTGTGTTCTTTTTTTTATTTTGTGTGTGTGTGTGTAAGCATCTGTAAACTCTTTCTGCTAGATGCCAGGGGCTTCAGTCAGGAATCCTTCTTTTCCTCAGCGTGCTGGTGGTGGTTTGAACACTGGGTGCTGTGTGCAGTGAGACGCACGGATTTTGTGTGTGAGTGATAAGAGTTTACTCTACAGTGTGTGGTTTGGTTTCTTGTTCTTTAGCCCTCAGCTGAAAAGCATTTGAGTGTAAGGTCTTATTGTATGTTTTGTAGTGATTGACTTTTGAATGATTGTATTTTTCCTCTGCCTTCTATAACACATACATTCTATGGTCAGACGCCGTGAGGAGTTTTGCCTGGTACGCCTGGTTTACTCCTGTCTGCTTTTAATAATAAAGAACTCCTTTTGTATGATTTGCACGTCTCTGTTCCTTACTAGTGCAACGAACTTGTGTGTCTTAAGATAAAGGCGTAGTCGGTTTCCGTAAAGTTGCAGTTATTCTATTCTAAATAGCTAGGCCCTAGTGCCCAACAAATTACTGCAGTCACCCGGATCCAGTACGTATCCAGACCAGATGGTGGATCAGCACATAGAAAGGACCTCTACATCCCTGAAAGACAGCGGAGACCAGGACAACTAGAGCCCCAGATACAGATCCACTGTAAAGACCTTGTCTCAGAGGAGCACCAGGACAAGACCACAGGAAAAAGATGATTTTTCTGCACAATCTGACTTTGCTGCAGCCTGGAATTGAACTTCTGGTTTCGTCTGGTCAGAGGAGAACTGCCACCCCAACTGAGCCTGGTTTCTCCTAAGGTTTTTTTCTCCATTCTGTCACCGATGGAGTTTCGGTTCCTTGCCGCTGTCGCCTCTGGCTTGCTTAGTTGGGGTCACTTCATCTACAGCGATTTCGTTGACTTGATTGCAAATAAATGCACAAACACTATTTAACTGAACAGAGATGAAATCACTGAATTCAGTAATGAACTGCCTTTAACTATCATTTTGCATTATTGACACACTGTTTTCTTAATGAATGTTGTTAATTTGCTTTGACACAATGTATTTTGTTTAAAGCGCTATATAAATAAAGTTGACTTGACTTGACTTGACTTGACTTGACTGTAACCCTGTTCCCTGAGAAAGCGGGAACGAGATGCTGCTTCACAATGCTGCACTGTAAACGTGCCCAGACGTCCTTTCAGACAAATATTAACCTGAGGGAGTTTCCATGTCATGTCTATTTATAACCTTCAGGTGTGTGTAATATGTGACGTCACCTACCGAGGTTATATAAGCCAATTCTTGGCCTGTTTGACATACGTGCTTCACAACCGGTCAAACAAAGAATGTTCTCATTAGCGCTATTGAGTGCAGCGTCTCGTTCCCGCTTTTTCAGGGAACAGGGTTACAGTCAAGTAACCCGAGACATTTACTGGAGTGCGATTTCCTCTGGGTCTGGGCCAGGAAAGGTGGCGAAGTGGAATTCACTGCAGAACCACATACCAAAATTTACATATCCATGATAACCACCTCTTCCCCAAGTGTGAACACCCAGACAAAGTTTCCAGGGATCCAAAAAAATGGTTCCAACCAGGTATGACTGTATAGAGAGACTAAATAAAATGAAAGTAAACTGGTACAATTTTGAGATTTAAAAAAAAAATTTTTTATCTGTTTGGTAACAGGATCAATAGAACTCCATAAAGTGCAAAAGCTATTATACAACAAGAGAGTTCTCAAGGATATAGAAAAGTTCAGCCACCACTTTCAGATGTCCTCACTGGAGGCATTCCACAGTCTGATTTTGCATTTTGCCACAAAGAATGTGATTTTCCCTTTCATAGGAATGTTGTGCAGGTAATAGTCTTTGACATATTCAGTAATATTTATAAACATTGTTTATAATAGACTATGTCGATGACCTTATGAGCCTTCTGATACATAAAGTCTTTGTGGACCCCAAGCCCAATGCAGAAGAGCTGCACGCAGTCCCCATTCCACCTTCTCTGTCATCACAGTTTGAAAAACCCTCCAAAGAAAAGGTGATTGCCAACCTTGTGTCATGATTCAGTCAAGGGGTGGCTGGAACCCAACATACTGCAGGCAGATCCGGGTAACAACACATGATGAAATGACAACCCTCACACTACGTCCTGGTAGCCTAGGTAGACAAAGTTGCGAAAAGGCCAGATAACGGAAGTGCCTATGGCAGGAATAGAACCTCAATATTGTATATAAAACCAGAGGTATATTGGAAACATGTGATGTGTAAAAATGTTTATATATATATATATATATATATATATATATATATATATATATATATATATATATATATATATATATATATATATATTAGTATCTGTTGTCTTTTATTTATATTACTTTACACAACATAATTTCATAAAATTTAATGAATACTGTACTTACTCCTCTTCATTTCTGCCCCTCACTGGTGCATAGTCGGCTCTGTAAATATTAATGATATTTTGTAAAGTATACGGATTTAAGCAATTTGGATCAAAACCTGAATGCTCAACCATACATGTAGGAGGATATGGAACCTCCATCTGTGACGATCGTGACCCAGAGAGACACAGGGAGGGAGAGAACTCCAATTGCAAGTATGTTTAATGAGGTAATCCAAATCGTGGTCAAAAAACATTCCAAGGTCAAAACCAAACAAGCAGTCCAAAACAAACAAACAAAAAACAAAAGAGGGAACAGGAAAGGAAAAGGAACGGGAACTCGGAGGACGAGAAGACAATAATGAATCTCGGGGAACGAGAAGGCTGGATACACGAAGGGTAAGGACTCCATACAAACAACAGGAAAAGACTGGTGTTTATAGGGAGGCTAATGACAATAAAGTGACTGCACCTGGTGCAATTAACAGGAGTGTAATTACTGTGATGACAGGACAAGACTAGAGGAATTCTAGTGCCTAGGGTGAAGTGCCTAAGGGGAAGTGAGCCCACTAGTGGACACCCAGGGAAACAGAGACTAGACAGCATGACATTACCCCCTCCTCCACGGAGCAGCTGCCAGATGCTCCACCCGAAACCAAAGAGAACAGGAGGGTGGTGGAGCAGCGTAGGACCAGGGGGAGGGAAGGAGGGCCAGGTAAAATGGTAAAACAGAGACAAGAGGACCAGGTAAAATGGGGAAACAGAGACAAGACGAACTGAGACAAGACGACCAGGTAAAATGGGGAAACCGAGACGAGAAGTACAACACAAAACAAGGAGTCCAGGAGGGAGGTGGACCGGCAGAGGATCAGGTGGAGGGACAGAGGGCCAGGACCTTAGAGGGAAACAGAAAGAAAGACACAGACAAGAAACCCAGGAGGGAGGTGGACTAGCAGAGGATCAGGGGAAGGGACGAAGGGCCAGGTCCATAGGAGGAAAACAGACAGAAGAACAAAAAAAAAAAACACCAAACACAAAAACACAAGTCCAAGAAGGACATAACGTGACACCCACCAGGGCGGAGCAGAAGACCACCACATCCGTGGGGTCAAAGCAGATGTCTCCCAGAGCGGAGCAGAAGACCACCACATCCGTGCGGTCAAAACAGGCGGCCCCCAGGGTGGAGCAGAAGACCACCACATCCGTGTGGTCGAAAGAACAGGAGGACAAGTCTGGTTGGGCAAGTCTGAAACAAAGAACATGAAAAAGTTAAGGGTAGCCTCTGTGGCCACAACAGGATCAGTCGGGTGCTCAGAGAGTTCGACTGAGACGTAACGAGACTCTGGAAGTTCCGTAGAGGCGAGGAGAGACTCTGGTAGATCAGCCGAGCCGAGGGGAGACTCTAGTAGTTCAGCAGACGTGGAGATGCTCTGGTAGTTCATCAGAGACGTGGAGAGGCTCCGATAGATCAACAGAGAAATGACGAGACTCTGGTACTCCCATGGTGTTTCTACTGGGTTCCAGAAGATCAATGCTGACTTGACTGTGCTCATGAAGATTATTGGTGACTTGCATTTGTTCATGAAAATCATTGGTGACTTGTATTTGTTCATGAAGATCAATGGTGACTTGCCTTTGTTCATGAAGATCAATGGTGACTTGCCTTTTTTCATGAAGATCACTGGTGACTTGAATTCTCCCATGAAGAACCCAGGTGACTTGACTCAGTCCTTGAAGATCACCGGTGACTTGACTCTGTCCCTGAAGATCACCAGTGACTTGACTCTGTCCCTGAAGATCACCGGTGACTTGACTCTGTCCTTAAAGATCACCAGTGACTTGACTCTGTCCTTGAAGATCACCAGTGACTTGACTTGACTCTGGAAGGTCAACGGTGACTAGCCCTGACTCTGGAAGGTCAACGGTGACTAGCCCTGACTCTGGAGGGTCCACGAGCACCTAACTCGACTCTGGAAGGTCAATGGTGACTAGTCCTGACTCTGGAAGGTCAGCGGTGACTAACCCTGACTCTGGAGGGTTCACGAGCACTTGACTCGACTCTGGAGGGTCAACCGGAAACTGACTCAACTCTGGAAAGTCAACGGCCACCTGAATCGACTCTGGAAGGTCAACAGGAACTAGCCCCAACTCTGGAAGGTCAATGGTGACTAACCCTGACTCTGGAAGCTTGACGGTGACTAACCCTGACTCTGGAGGGTGCATGAGCACCTGACTCTACTCTGGAGGGTCAACTGGAACCTGACTCAACTCTGGAAAGTCAACGGGCATCTGACCTGACTCTGGAAGGTCAACGGGAATCTGACTCGACTCTGGAGGGTCAACTGGAGCATGACACGACTCTGGATGGTCAACTGGAACCTGACTCGACTCTGGATGGTCAACTGGAACCTGACTCGACTCTGGAGGGTCAACTGGAACCTGACTCGACTCTGGAGGGTCAACTGGAACCTGACTCAGCTCTGGAGGATCAACGGGAACTTGACGCAACTCAGGAAAGCCCACTGTAGCTGCCATCCTCTGCAGAGGCTCCGGGCTGGCAGCCACCTTGTGCAGTGGCGCTGGGTTGGTGGTCATCTTGTACTGTGCTGCTGGCTCAGCAGACGTGACGTGAACAGTCTCTGGATCAGCAGACGTGACGTGAACACTCCTGGGAATCTCTAGGATTTTGGATAGCATGGAGAAATAATCCAAAAATGTTTCAGCGGCCATCTTGGGCATTGGCGCTGGGCTGGCGGCCATCTTGCATCATGGCTACTTTGTGCTGTGGCGCTGTGATGGCGTCCATCTTGCCTCGTGGCGCTGGGCTGACGGCCATCTTGTGCAGAGTCGCTAGATTGGCGGCCATCTTGTGCTGTGGTGCTGGGCTGGCTTCCATCTTGCCTCGTGGTGCTGGTTGGTGGCCATCCTGTGCAATGGCGCTGGGCCGGCGGCCATTCTACGCAGCAGCGCTGGGCTGGTGGCCATCTTGTGCAGCGGCACAGGGCTGGCGGCCATCTTGTGCAGCGGTGCTGACTCGGCAGACTTGCGCCTCCTCTCCCCTCTCCGTCCACAATGGTGAGATGGCGGCTCCCATCCGAACCCAGGGTCGACGGGGGGCCATAGTGGAGAGTGATGCTGGACCTCCTCTCTACCACTCACTCCTGAGAGACCTCCCCTGGTCCCACGAAACACGACCAGGCAGGTACCCTCAAAACCATTTCCTCTATCCCGCTCAGTGGCTGCGGAGGAAGCATCAAAAAACATACTGCTGGATCTTAACGATGGAGTCCTTCTGTGACGATCGTGACCCAGAGAGACACAGGGAGAGAGAGAGAGATCCAATTGTAAGTATGTTTAATGAGGTAATCCAAATCGTGGTCAAAAAACAATCCAAGGACAAAACTAAACAAGCAGTCCAAAATCAAACAAACAAATAAACAAAAGAGGGAACAGGAAAGGAAAAGTACAGGAACTCGGAGGACGAGAAGAAAATGACGAATCTCGGGGAATGAGAAGGCTGGGTACACGAAGGGTAAGGACTCCATACAAACAACAGGAAAAGACTGGTGTTTATAGGGAGGCAATGACAATAAATTGGCTGCACCTGGTGCAATTAACAGGAGTGCAATTACTGTGATGACAGGACAAGACTAGAGGAATTCTAGTGCCTACGGTGAAGTGCCTAAGGGGAAGTGAGCCCACTAGTGGACACCCAGGGAAACAGAGACTAGACAGCATGACACCATCATTCATTTTACAACCTAAACAGTAATGTAAGACAATGAGTACATACTGTACATTTAACGTATGTTAGTCTTTTAAATATGAACAATGGATTATACATAACTGGGTCATTCTGCAGAAACGTCCACTTTTGGTATGGCAAAATGTCTTAAAATGTATTTTTCTAACATTTAAACTTAGACCACATTATTATACTTTATGAATACATATAATTGACAGCTTAATTATTTTTCCTTTTAGCTTTTTTGTGCAATTATGTCAAGACCACGTGTACCATTTTTTGTCACTGATGACTTCATCAATATTAAACAATTTTATGAAATATTTTTTCTCATTTTTTCTTTCATCACATGTAGTCAGAGTTGCAGAAAAATAATAAAAATGCAAGAAATAAGCAGATTATGGTTTATTTATTTAATTTGAAATAAATAAATTGTACGGTAACACGGTAACACCGGTGAGACAATGAATCACAAGTGACATACATAAGACCTGATATACTGATCTTCACTGGTGTTACCTTCCTTATGGGTAACACCAGTGAAGATCAGTGACAATTTGAATGAAAAATGCATTTTACAAAATGTCTGCTGTAAGGTATCAAACTAGATGTTTTCAATCATGGTATACACACTAAATAAAGTAGTTTAATCAATTTTTATTATATTTTTATTTATTTACAATTCCTTAACAATAAATAGGTCATACCAGTGACGTCAACTAAAACCTTCATATGAAATTTTCAGTTAAATGAGAAAGTTTATGATAACATTAAAAGAAACGTGGACTTAACATGGACCTTTTTTAAAGATCTTTAGAAAATAGGAAGGAGGAAGTCAAATAATGTCATCAGTGTGATCTTTATTTCAAAATAACTGATTTATGTCAAACGGTAACACCAGTGATATAACTCCAGGGGACCACTGTTTTCATTATACTTTTGTTATATTTATTCATCATTTTGTTCTATTATGCCATTTATATCATATTTTTTAAAGTTATGAACACATTACACATAATACAGCATTTTAAATGGTAGAAAAATCTGTTTTTGACTCCAAAATATAACACTTTCCCTCTGTACATGGCTGTGGGGACAAGCAGTTTTGTGGTGCTTGGAATTCTTTATAATTAATTAAAAGTAAATGTTGCTTCATTTATGGTGCATGAAGGTCTAATTGTTCAAATAACACATTGTTTTATTGTAAAATATAAAAAAGTGTAACCCTAATGTATTTTTCAATTGTAATATTTCTGTAAAGGCTCGGGATAGAAAAACTGACATTTCTGTAGAATGACCCAACTATTAACACAATATATATATAACCCCAGGCATTTATTCAATACAGTGGCTAAATTAACGAAAAAATAAAGCATCAAGTGTTGACATTTCCCAACACCATAGCAGTAATGACTTTATGAACTACTTTACTTCTAAAATTTATACTATTAGGGATAAAATTGTAACCATGCAGCCGTTAGCTACAGTATTGCATCAAACAGTGCACTATAGTTCCCCAAGGAACAGTTCCACTCATTCTCTACTGTAGGAGAGGAAGAATTGAATAAACTTGTTAAATCATCTAAACCAGCAACATGTATGTTAGACCCTATTCCATCTAAGCTCGTAAAAGAGGTTCTTCCAGAAGTCATAGATCCTCTTCTGACTATTATTAATTCCTCACTGTCATTAGGATATGTTCCCAAAACCTTCAAACTTATTAAGTTATTAAGCTTTTTTTTTTTTTAAACTTCACCCCAAAGAACTAGTTAATTATAGACCGATCTCAAATCTCCCTTTTCTGTCCAAGATACTAGAAAAGGTAGTATCCTCACAATTATATTTTTTTTAGAGAAAAATGGTATCTGTGAGGATTTTCAGTCAGGATTTAGACCGTATCATAGTACTGAGACTGCTCTCCTTTAGAGTTACAAATGACCTCCTATTCTGATCGTGGTTTTATCTCTCTATTAGTGCTATTGGATCTTAGTGCTGCGTTCGACACTATTGAAGACAACATTCATTTGCATAGACTAGAACACTTTTTTAAATAGTACTTATATGACCGCTATCAATTCGTAGCAGTGAATGAAGAGGTATCATATCAATCACAAGTGCAGTATGGAGTACCTCAAGGCTCAGTACTAGGGCTGTTACTCTTCACACTTTACATGTTACCCTTGGGATAAATCATCAGGAAACACTGTGTTAGCTTTCATTGTTATGCTGATGATACTCAGCTCTATATTACTTCGCAGCCTGGCGAAATATACCAATTTGAAAAACGGAATGCATAGTCGATATAAATAATCTGGATGATGAGTCATTTCTGCTTAATTCTGAAAAAAGAGGTGTTAATTATAGGAACTAAAAACTCTGCATATAATAACCTAGAACAATTCAATTCAATTCAAGTTTATTTGTATAGCGCTTTTTAGAATACAAATCGTTACAAAGCAAGTTTACAGAAAATTATGTTTCTACAATATTTAGTAATAGCTTATAAGTGGTGACTGTCAGTTTGTGCACGTTTGACAGGATTTTTTGAAAAATTTATACAAGAATAATTAATATTTTATATGATGCAGTCACACTTGTAGCAATATTTGTTAGTTCTGTTTGTTGATTCAGGGTTAGCATTATCTGAGGTCCTCTGAG
Source organism: Carassius gibelio (assembly GCF_023724105.1). Taxonomy (NCBI): domain Eukaryota; kingdom Metazoa; phylum Chordata; class Actinopteri; order Cypriniformes; family Cyprinidae; genus Carassius; species Carassius gibelio. The sequence continues at coordinate 4,750,162 of NC_068418.1, forward strand.
GGTCAGCATCATCTCTCCTCAGGTGTTCTGGATTCAGATAGAGACATCATTAGCATAGCTGCTGATCCAACAAAGTAAAATTAATTAGTTTAACCAAAGCTAAAGGATAAAAATGCGCATTTGATCAGATGCAGCTACACTCACAATTTAAGATACATTATTCAAATGCTTGGCGAAAGAGATGCGTTTTTTAATCTAGATTTAAACAGAAAGAGTGTGTCTGAACCCCAAACATTATCAGGAAGGCTATTCCAGAGTTTGGGAGCCAAATGTGAAAAAGCTCTACCTCCTTTTGTGGACTTTGCTATCCTTGGAACTACCAAAAGTCCAGTGTTTTGTGACCTTAGGGAGCGTGATGGGATATAGTGTGGTAGAAGGCTAGTTAGGTATGCAGGAGCTAAACCATTTAGGACCTTATAGCTAAGTAATGATAATTTGTAACTGATTCAGAACTTAATAGGTAGCCAGAGCAGAGATTGTAAAATTGGGGTAATATGATCATATTTTCTTGACCTGGTAAGGACTCTAGCTGCTGCATTTTGGACTACCTGTAGCTTGTTTATTGAAGAAGCAGGACAACCACCTAAAAGTGCATTACAATAGTCCAGTCAACAGGTCATAAATGCATGAACTAGCTTTTCTGAATAATATGTTTCGTAGCTTGGCAATGTTTCTAAGATGGAAGAATGCAGTTTTTGTAACATGGGAAATATGATTTTCAAAAGACAAGTTGCTGTCTAATATCACACCCAGATTTTTGACTGTAGAGGAAGTTAACAGTACATCAACAAGTTGCAGATTGTAATCTACAAGATTCTGTGTAGTGTTTTTGGTCCAATAATTAATATCTGTCTTATCCTAATTTAATTGGAGAAAATTATTTGTCATCCAATCTTTTAAATTTTTAACACACTCTGTTAGCTTAGATAATGTAGAAGTTTAATCTGGTCTCGTTGAAATATATAGCTGAGTATCATCAGCATAACAGTGGAAGCTAATTCAGTTTTTTCTAATAACATTACTAAGGGGCAACATGTATATTGAAAATAGAAGGGAACCTAGGACGCATCCTTGTGGCACTCCATATTTTACTGATAATAAATGAGATGACTCCCCATTTAAGTAAACAAAATGGTAGCGATCGGACAGGTAGGATCTAAACCATCTTAGAGCCTGCCCTTGAATACCTGTATAGTTTTGTAATCGATCCATGAGTATGTCATGATCTATGGTGTCGAACACAGCACTAAGATCAGAGACTAGAAATTAGATGCAGCCTTGATCTGACACAAGAAGCAGGTCATTTGTAATCTTAACAAGTGCAGTTTCTGTGCTATGGTGGGGCCTGAAACCTGACTGAAATTCTTCATGCAGATCATTTTTGTGCAATCAATTGAGCAAACACAACTTTTTCTAAAATTTGAGACATAAATGGAAGATTTGAAATAGGCGTATAATTTGCCAGTTCACTGGGATCTAGTTTCGGTTTCTTTAATCAAGTTCAAGTTGAAATCAGGTGGCGTCTGGTAATTTGTTAATTTAGCCACTGTGCTAAATAAAAACCTTGGATTGTTTTGGTTAGTTTTGGAGTTTGTGTATATGCTCTGCCCTAGCAGTTTTTAGAGCCTGTCTATAGCTGGACATACTGTTTTTCCATGCAATTCTAAAAACTTCCAAGTTAGTTTTTCTCCATTTGCTTTGGAGACTATGAGTTGCTTTCTTAAGATAGTGAGTATTAATGTTATACCATGGCACAGTACGTTTTTCTCTAGCCTTTTTCAATGTGATGGGGGCAACAGCTTCTAATGTATTAGAGAAAATAGTGCCCATGTTGTCAGTCTCTTCGTCTAGTTCATGTTTATTTTTGGGTACAAATAGCAGTTGAGATAGATCAGGTAGGTTTTTTGCAAAAGGTTTTTTTTGGTGGCTGGAAAAATAGTTCTGCCCAGACGGTAACACTGAGACATATAGTTAATATCAGTGATATGCAAGCATGCACGATACAAGGAAATGGTCTGTAACACCATCAGTTTAAGGTACGATATCTATAGCAGTAAGATTGATTCCATGCGATATAATTATATCTAGTCTATGATTAAAATGATGAGTGGGCCCGGTGACATTTTGCTTGACTCCAAAAGAGTTTATTAGGTCAGTAAACGCAAGTCCTAATGCATCATTTGTATTATCAATGTGAATATTAAAATCTCCCATGATTAGCGCCTTATCAACTGTAACCAGAAGGTCTGAGAGGAAATCTGCTAATTCTTTTAGGAATTCTGTATACGGCCCTGGTGGTCTATACACAGTAGCCAGAGCACTGCCTAAGACTTGATGGCTTGATGGCTGCTCTGTCAATTCTTCGTCATCAGTTAGGAACCTAGGTGTCCTTTGATATTTGATAGCAATCTTTCCTGAGAAAGCCACGTTTCTAGCATTTGTAAAAACTGCATTTTTCCATCTCAAAAATATATCTAAACTACCACCTATGCTCTCAATGTCAAATGCAGAAATATTAATCCATGCATTTATGACCTCAAGGTTAGATTAGTGTAATGCTTTATTGGGTGGTTGTTCTGCACACTTAGTAAACATACTACAGTTAGTCCAAAATGCAGCAGCAAGAGTTCTTACTAGAACCAGGAAGTATGACCATATAAGCCCGGTCCTGTCAACACTGCACTGGCTCCCTATCAAACATCGTATAGATTTTAACATATTACTTATTACTTATAAAGCCCTGAATGGTTTAGCTCCACATTATTTGAATGATCTCTTGTTAAATTATAATCCTTCACGTCCGCTGCGTTCTCAAAACTCAATTTGATAATACCTATGAGTGACTGCCTGCAACAATACAGATGGTGGATCAGAACCTAGAAAGGACATCTACTGCCCTGAAAGACAGCCGAGACCAGGACAACTAGATCCCCTGTAAAGACCTTGTCTCAGAGGACCATCAGGACAAGACCACAAGAAACAGATGATTCTTCTGCACAATCTGACTTTGCTGCAGCCTGGAATTGAACTTCTGGTTTCGTCTGGTCAGAGGAGAACTGGCCCCCCAACTGAGCCTGGTTTCTCCCAAGGTTTTTTTCCTCCATTCTGTCACCGATGGAGTTTCGGTTCCTTGCCGCTGTCGTCTCTGGCTTGCTTAGTTGGGGTCACTTCATCTACAGCGATATTGTTGACTTGATTGCAAATAAATGCACAGACACTATTTAACTGAACAGAGATGACATCACTGAATTCAATGATGAACTGCCTTTAACTGTCATTTTGCATTATTGACACACTGTTTTCCTAATGAATGTTGTTCAGTTGCTTTGACACAATGTATTGAAAGCGCTATATAAATAAAGGTGACTTGACTTGACTTGACTTTGCGAGCTCTACTGGTGGCCGAAAATGGGCAGAAGTGTTGAGACTCTGATTGCCTCATGTTTGACATGTCAGCTGAATGACAAAACAGCCAAGCCAGCACCTGCACCTCTCATACCTGTGGATCTACCTAATGGGCCATGGGAAAAGGTAGCCGTTTGAACATTGATGCAGCTTTAACTGAGGGTGCTTTTGATTTTGTTTGAGGGTGCTTAGCACCTCTAGCACCCCTGTAGAACCGGGCCTGAATATAATGAACTTGTTTGTGTATTTTGTTTGGATGATCTTGCAATACGCTTATTGTGATGTGTTTGATAGGCTCTAAATTCTTACAGTTATATTAAACATACAACAGCAGTTGAAGAGAGTCATTTGTGTAGTTAGATTTGTATCATTTAATTAAAAGCAGTTAAATTCTTGGCCCCCTCTGATTGTATTCTGTTGTTGGGACGGGCCTGTGACATGCCTGAATCAGCTACACTTGTTTCTTGTTCTGCTTTATTTATTTTCATCTTTTAGATGATTTGGTTGCTGCTCCTGAGAACACAAAAATATATCTGATCATGAATGAATGACATATTAAGAAGTGTAGTCATTTTAAGGCTTTATGGATAAGTCATTTTCAGTGAAGTCCTCATATTATGAAAGGCATAATCAATGGAATGTATATTTTAAAGTAAAATGTGTCACACATTATTTTCTGCATAATCAATTTCATTTTATTTTGTTGCATTTGGAAACAGCACAAGCTAGCACTGCGGCACTCGACTCGTCACATTCCTACTGCATCCATCACACCCGTCCGCTCTCAGCAGAGTTCAGAGATCACTCACAGAGGCTGCAATGCTTTGAAATACCACTCTGACTACATTTTTATTCTCATTTTAGTGTGTCAATTTACAAATAGAAAGCAGAGGTAAGAAGAAGCTTACACACAATATGGAGATATCCCACAGACCCAGGAGGGATGTTGATGAGCTTTAGGTCTTTCACAGCTCATCGTATAAAGCCATGCACTGCAATTCCACCGGTTTAACTCAAGTCCTTTTTGTAGGAAAATATATTGTAATGCATACACAAGCTACATACTCTTACATACATTTGTTGTAAATATTCCTAGTATTTAATTTGATTTTAACCAGCCGTTTGCAGCATGATTTTGATCGGTACAATTCAGGATGCTGTGGCATATGCGAGAGAAGACAAATGAGTAAACTCAAAGCTGTAATTACTGTCTGACGATATTTCTACCCGTGCCATTATAAAATGTCACAGATGTATCGCTCTGCAGTCTTCAGACGGGTTGGTTAAGAGGTGATGATGTCGTTAAACTGCAGGCCCATCTTGACATCATCACTGCTTCTTCCCCCAAATGCATTTAATGAAATTCACAACAATATAGTCATTCAGAAGTCCACTAAATAAATAGCATTTTACTTCTGACCTGTTTTCTAAACTAAAGATCAGATTAAGTGTAATAATACTACTAAATCTAATAATAAAGATATTAAATGTGGAAACATACTAAATCAAAGTTGGAAAAGATGACTTACATTCAGATTATGAAGCATCAGTTTGTTCTGTAATTTGTGTCTATTCGCTGCCATCGGCTCGTTATATTGTTCAAGGCTATTTCCTTCAGGCAGGAATATCCCAACTACACAAATTCAATGAATGCCCACACCAAAAAAAAAAAAAAAACAAAAAAAAAAATTGATGACATGAGACAAATGTGTGATATTATACTGTATGACTGTTATTGTTAGTAATAATTCACTGTACATAATTAGCAATGTTTGAGTGTTAATATTTGCAATCTTACGGACGGATGACACAGACACTGGAGCACAGCAGTTTTTCAGGGTTTGGCCTCAGCGTTACAGCAGAACAACAGGCACAGCCTCACACTATATCAACTAGCCTAGCACTACATCTCATGCTGTTATTTGCTGCTGGAAATCAGATTTTGTTGCTGTTTTTTTTTCTTTTTCTTTTAAAAATATATGTTAGTGTCAAGATCACAAAATTTGGCTTTAGTGCAGCGGCTGTATGTACTTCAAAAAAATTTAACGTAATAAATTGCATCAAAAACACCATTATTTTAAAAACTTACTTGGGCAACGATACAAACGATACACAGTTAAAAGCCCTGAACATTGATTATTAAGACAGAGAGACACATATGGGAGATTATTAATGTTCATACATACTGTTTTATAAAACACAAATTCATTAAGATAACTGTATTACAAGCAAAAAATTTAATAATAAAAAAAAAATAAAAAATATATATTATAACTCAAATATATTTGCCTTTATGAAAAAACGTATGTATATACATGTATTTAATAAAAAAAAAGAACATAAGTAAAAGAATAATACAAAAACAATACTTCAAATAAATGTAACGTTTTGTAATCGTGAATGGGAAAATAATGCCTTCAACCCATAATGAATAGTAAAAGGTTTTTGCTTTTCAGCCTTTAAGACCTGACTTCTATTGACCGCAGTGATTTCAGCTGATGTATTCGACATAAGGCATTGTTCAGAGAGGCAGCAAAATCACTTTGTTTTGGTTTAGTCTGAACAGTTAAAATAAAATAATTCTGGAACTGCATCTTAGAATGAAATACTGACCACATCATGTAAAGAATCAGTCTCAGTTCTACTGACCGTTAAAATTCAAAACAAATAGGATTAGTGTGCCACATGAACAAGGCCCAAGTCTGCCCTACACTCTCAAACAGTTGTATTCATGCCTTTTTCCTGTTGTGTCTGTTGTTTATCACATCTTCTTCTGCATAATTTCAGTGAAAGAACTGGCAAAACTTCCAGTGAGGGAGAATTTACAATCCAAACATCACTTGAAGCAGCGAAGTGAGCATTGTAAACAGTTTTCAGTGCTTGAATGGAATGTTGGAAGCAACTGTCCTGCAGGTTATTCGTGTCTGTCGGATGCATGTGTTTCATTATTAAGTGAGCGTGAAGCCGGTGGTTAATGTTGTTTCTTGTGTCATATAGTAACGACTGTCTGTCCTGAAATTAATATCCTGTCTAATACCATCAGGACCCCTCATTCAAATGGTCAAGAATGTGTGTGTGTAGAGGTGGAGCGTTAGTTTGGCCCCAGGAATCCTGTCACAGACGTGGGAAAGCTGATGCTGGGTGGAGGCATGTTGGGATTGACGGGAGATGTGGCGCCCGAGCTGCCGTGACCATTTGGATCTCTGCGTCCACTGTACTGGCCAATGAAGGAGCCGTCCTCATTAAACTGGATGTCAACACTGTCTCCGTAGTCGGCTAGACTGTCATTGCTGCTGCGCTTGCTCTCGCAGACAGACTGCTGACTGGTGGAGCACTTCTCGTTATCACTGAAGGAGATACAAAACAGATGCTTGGATAACAGCTGACCAGGAAATAAGAGTACAGTCACGACCCAGTTAGTGAGAGAAAGCTGTTCTTACCTCTCCAGAGATCTGTGTGTGTGAGCGTGAGTATAAATGAAAGCAGAGACATTCAATCAGCGTTAGATGTTAGCAGGGTCACCCCCACCACACATTATATTGTTATTTTCATAAGTTCTTTTCGGGGTTATCAGGAGAAAATGACTCAGAACGCGTATATGCGTTAATCGACTCCAGAGGGTTAAATGAATTGGGATTGCTAGACAAAATTTTTCACTTTTTTTGATGGTAGCTAAAAAATAGCCTGTGTGCATTCCAACTTGTCAGTAGGTTGTCACACACACACACAAACATACAGTATTTACATTTGGAAAGTAGAGCCAAATCCTAACCTGGGGCAGGTGAAATATAAATACACATATGGACTGACCAAGGGACATTACTACATATACCATTGCAGTAGTTCTTACCTAACCAGGGGTGGAAAATCTAATAATGCAGGGTGGACATAATAAAACTGTCCAGAAAAAGGCACAGGTTTAAAAAAAAGGGAAAAGAACTTCCCAAAAATAATCTCATTTATGGGCACCCAGCCTAGTACAAGGTCTGACCGAATGGTATGTAACAAATTAGTTAGCCTGGCATCAGGCTCCTCTGCCTGAGCGGAGGGGAATTTTCTAGAACAGCAGAAAAGCTCTCTGTAGCACCTTGTAGAGAACAATGGTGCCACAAGCAAGACACTGAGCCCACGCACCCATCAATTACCTGTTCATACCCAACACTCTGGAGGTAACTGGCTCAGCATAGAAACTGTAAAATCTCACAAAAAGGTGTTAGGTGTCACCTAGCCTATAGCTCTACAAGAGTTTGCCAGATTAGTGTTGTGCATCATTGCCCAGGCAGAAGCGACACTCCAAGTAGAATGAGCTTATATCTCCCAGGGGCATGGCTCGCCCTACACAGCAAAATCCCCAGTGTTAATTTAACACTCCCCAGTGTTAATTTAACACTCTGAGTGTGGACTCATATAAACACTGAAGCAGTGTTAAAAGTAACACTGAAGCAGAGTTGAAGTTAATAAGATAATTAAGAAGTTAATTGAGTTATGATTAAGCATTACTGAAGATACCTGATGTTAACAAGCAGAATCACAAATGAGAAAAATCACAATTTGTGTGTCACCATTATAGTGGTCAGTGTTTGCTTTAGCTGGGATCTTGGCTTGTAACTTTTTACTTTTAAAGTTTGTTTGTCAAACCAAGAGCATAAATCATCACGTGTTGATGATTATGTTTTAATGTAATTGTTGTTTGACATGAATCACTGAACTCATTTACAGTGTTTTCTCAAAGTAAAACTTCCATTATTGATTGTCACAGCTTTGATTCCACAATGAAAACATCTGTATTTTCTATACATTTTGTAGTTATCTCTCTCAAGTGATTCTGATTTTTTTTTTTTTATTAAAGAATTCTAATTTTAGGCACACACAGATAACAATAATCAACGTATGAATCTCAACAACGGTGACAAACAACATATTCAGATAAACAGACCAACTCTGAACATCACAAAACTAGATACAAAAAAATGAACATAAAAACAGCAAAAATAAAATATAGTTAGAATAAAAAGTTAAAAAGACAGTTCAGCTCATAATTTATTCATGCCGCAATGCATGATGGGAGCCATGGATGCGTTTTTATTGGCTACAACATGCTTTTTTGATGGTCACCGTTGTTGTGATGCTCACGCTGATTGCTGATGTCTGTGTGTCCAAACAAAAGATTACTTTTTTTTCCACGTATAACTGACTATTAAAAACATGTCATACTATGTCAGAAATGCTGGGTTGCTTACTTTTCTTTTTCACTTAATTTATGTATGCAGTAAAGAAACTTAAACTCAGGCATTCAGGTAACTCTATAACAAATAGCTCAAATCACAATCAATGGCACACATGATTGCCTTTGCTGTGGTCTGTCTGTATGATATAATTCAGTCACCACAGCCACATAAAATCTAAAGATAATAACTGAAGGGTCAAGATCCCAAATAAAGCAAACATTGACCACTATAATGGTGACACACAAATTGTGATTTTCTCGTTTGGTGATTCTGCTTGTTAACATCAGGTGTCTTCAATAATGCTCAATCATAACTCAATTAACTTCTTAATTATCTCATTAACTTCAACTCTGCTTCAGTGTTACTTTTAACACTGCTTTAGTGTTTATATGAGTCCACACTCAAGAGTGTTAAATTAACACTGGGGATTTTGCTGTGTACCTATGGTAAGCAAAGGTAATGGCTAGTTCATGCATTTATGACCTGTTGACTGGACTATTGTAATGCACTTTTAGGTGGTTGTCCTGCTTCGTCAATAAACAAGCTACAGGTAGTCCAAAATGCAGCAGCTAGAGTCCTTACCAGGTCAAGAAAATATGATCATATTACCCCAATTTTACAGTCTCTGCACTGGCTACCGATTAAATTCAGTATCAGTTACAAATTATCATTACTTACCTATAAGGCCCTAAATGGTTTAGCTCCTGCGTTCTAAACTAACCCTATACCATGTTACAATCCATCACGCTCCCATCAGAGAGGGTGAAGGTTTTGGACACACACACACGCACACACACAAACATATATATTTACATTTGGAAAGTAGAGCCAAATCCTAACCTGGGGTAGGTGAAATATAAATACACATATGAACTGACCAAGGGACATTAGAGGAACATAGAGGGTCAAGGTTTTGGAGAGTGACTACAGACATTTTTCAACACACCAGCATCATCCCAGACAGTGTAGTTAATTTTACATTTCATTATAATTGATTGGTAACAAAAAATATGCAGGATAACAAGTCACTGCAAGCAGTAGCCAATAGAATGTAATTATATGCCACTAAAATGCAATAGATTGGGGCAAAAATGGCAGTATGAGATTTTGTCTCATATTTATATCAAATAATATAATTAAGCAAAATCACATGGGTTTTTTTGTCCCGATTATCACTAGTATAACTGCGATCCTGTTGTCATACAACAGTTCAGTAAATAAGAATATTGTAAGATTTTAGTCACATGAATGTCTAATTTATGTAATAATACATAACATAAAAATATATTGTATCTATTATAAAAATAAATAAATATATATATATATATATATATATATATATATATATATATATATATATATATATATATATATATATATATATATATATATATATATATATATATATATATATATATAATAAAATCCAGAAATTCAACAATTACTCTCCAGGCCACTGACGGGTACTGAGATATTAAACTCTTCATGTTAGATGTCCCTTGTTACATAATAATCATCACCACAAAAGGAAAATGTCAGAGCTACTTCTGTAAATACACAATAATGTGACATAAAATGCACTTACTTGTACTCTCCAAACTCTCCATCTTTCATTGTACGGGCCCCATTGACCTGATCCTCCTCTTTATCTTTCACTGAAATACAAAAAAAAAAAAAAAAAAAAAAATTAAAATACTTTCTAACAAATTGCCAAAGAGACTATTCTTATTAAAAATTCCGTACATAGGGTGCCTCTGGTAAGAGGTTGAATGGGGAGGAAGAGAAAGTGCTTGATACAGATATATATATACAGTATTTGTGTATATGTAATAACATTTTTATTTTTTGCCCCCATTTTTCATAAGCTGACATCTAAGAAAACCAGTCAGTATCTGATGTGACCACCATTTGCCTCACGCAGTGCAACACATCTCCTTCACATAGAGTTGATCAGGTTGTTTATTGTGGCCTATGTAATGTGGTCCACTCCTCTTCATTGGCTGTGTGAAGTTGCTGGATATTGGCAGGAAATGGAACACACTGTGGTACACACAGATCCAGAGCATCCCAAACATGCTTAATGAGTGACATGTCCGGTGAGAATGCTGGCCATGCATTAACGTCTCAGGTTATGAATGTAACCATGGTTCCCTGAAGGTCAGATTAGTGTAATGCTTTATTGGGTGGTTGTTCTGCACGCTTAGTAAACAAACTACAGCTAGTCCAAAATGCAGCAGCAAGAGTTCTTACTAGAACCAGGAAGTATGACCATATTAGCCCGGTCCTGTCCACACTGCACTGGCTCCCTATCAAACATCGTATAGATTTTAAAATATTGCTTATTACTTATAAAGCCCTGAATGGTTTAGCACCTCAGTATTTGAATGAGCTCCTTTTACATTATAATCCTCTACGTCCGCTACGTTCTCAAAACTCAGGCAATTTGATAATACCTAGAATATCAAAAGTTCAGCGGCAGTTGCTTTTCCTATTTGGCGCCTAAACTCTGGAATAATCTACCTAACATTGTTCGGGAAGCAGACACACTCTTGCAGTTTAAATCTAGATTAAAGACCCATATCTTTAACCTGGCTTACACATAACATACTAATATGCTTTTAATATCCAAATCCATTAAAGGATTTTTAGGCTGCATTAATTAGGTAAACCGGAACCGGAAACACTTCACATAACACCCTATGTACTTGCTACATCATTAGAAGAATGGCATCTACGCTAATATTTGTCTGTCTCTCTTATTCCGAGGTCACCATAGCCACCAGATCCAGTCTGTATCCAGATCAGAGGGTCACTGCAGTCACCCGGATCCAGTACGTATCCAGACCAGATGGTGGATCAGCACCTAGAAAGGACCTCTACATCCCTGAAAGACAGCGGAGACCAGGACAACTAGAGCCCCAGATACAGATCCCCTGTAAAGACCTTGTCTCAGAGGAGCACCAGGACAAGACCACAGGAAACAGATGATTCTTCTGCACAATCTGACTTTGCTGCAGTCTGGAATTGAACTACTGGTTTCGTCTGGTCAGAGGAGAACTTGCCCCTGACTGAGCCTGGTTTCTCCAAAGGTTTTTTTCTCCATTCTGTCACCGATGGAGTTTCAGTTCCTTGCCGCTGTCGCCTCTGGCTTGCTTAGTTGGGGTCACTTCATCTACAGCTATATCGTTGACCTGATTGCAAATAAATGAACAGACACTATTTAACTGAACAGAGATGACATCACTGAATTCAATGATGAACTGACTTTAACTATCATTTTGCATTATTGACACACTGTTTTCCTAATGAATGTTGTTCAGTTGCTTTGACACAATGTACTTTGTTTAAAGCGCTATATAAATAAAGGTGACTTGACTTGACAAGAAGGCTTCTGTAACTGCCACCTCCACTTCCCGCTAGATGCGACAGCACCACTTAGTGGCCAGGAGTCCCCTCAGGGTGACCTGGCCGGGCATCCATAAAATTCCCTGTAGTGCTGTGCCAGGCCTGATGATCAAGAAGGCTCCCGCAGAAACCTGTGATCTCAGCCGCCTAATACCGGAACATGAAGCCGGATGGTTGGTGCATAATCACCAGCAATTTAATACACATAAGTATATACAGAGAAGGTTACATACTCACCCACTCTCCTGCGGTGGAAGCCCGCTCAAGGGGCGCCACCTTTTAGTCCGGACCATCAGTATGGTGGTCGCTATGAACATAGAACCAGCCAAAAACATTATAGGTCCACCATAGGAGACTTTTATGCAAGAGATGTTCACCTAACCTCGATCAGGTGGAGAGCTAGTGGTTACATGGGAATTAGGAAGGGGAGGATAAAAGCAGAAGTTAAAAATTCCTAAAGGGAATGAGTAGATTCCTCGGTATCACTCTGATTCGGATGAGAACGATGCCTCATCTGGATCACA